>NC_132925.1:22628687-22796257 GCF_047675955.1 Chlorocebus sabaeus | reverse complement strand
GGTTAACTTTTCACATATTAACCTGGAACTCTATTAACCTTTTTACTATATTAGTATAAAGTCACATCTTTTCAATAGAAATGCAGGTTCATTTATATCTGTTAAACTTTGCTGTTATTTATGTTACAAAAAAAATACTGACAGAACATCATATTATGTTTCTAAAATTCTCAATCACTAGTGCTTTTCTGACAATCGAATATTATTTTCCCAATGATTTCTAATAGCAACGAAACATAAGTGACATATAATAAGATTTAAAAGCAAATAATGGACTATATTAGTCTGTTTCACACTGCTGATAAAAACATACCTGAGACTGGGTAATTTACAAAAGAAAGAAGTTTAATGGAGAACTCACAGTTCCATGTGGCTGGGAAGCCTCACAATCATGGCTGAAGGCAAGAAGGAGCAAGTCACATCTTGGGTGGATGGCAGCAGGCAAAAGAGGGCTTGTGCAGAGAAACTCCCATTTTTTAAAACCATCAGATCTCATGAGGCCCATTCACTATCATGAGAGCAGCCTAGGAAAGACCCTCCACCATGGTTCACTGATCTCCACCGGGTCCCTCCCACAACATGTGGGAATTGTGGGAGCCACAAGATGAGGTTTGAGTGGGGACACAGAGCCAAAGCATATCATGGACTATGCCTACATACATCAAATTCATGATAGCAGAACCTTTTAAGCACTGCAGAAAATCTTTAGGTCTAGAAACAATTGATCCTTGAATTACACAGTTCCAAACATTGGGATAAGAAAGTATTATCAAGAAAATACTCAAACCATCATCAAAACTGATGTATTGATAACTTCAGTCACATTTCTAGTTTTATATAGATGTAACTTTCACATGTTTTAACATTGTAAGGGTTTCAAGTCTATAAAAATAGATCATGCATGCAAAACTTTCAAACTTAAAACTCAGCAGACCAAGAAATCCAAACTTCAGTTACTGGAGATCTTAATACATCTCCATAACTCACTTTCCTGCCATTCCATACAATCTTGCCACAGATAAAGTTATGATGAGTGTCTATATGAGATCCAATATAATATACTCACAAAATAAGCTTAAAGAAGGAAAGATACACACAAATTGTGTCTCCTTGCAAATTTTTTCACATCAATTTCTAAGTGCAGTCAACTTAACATGCATATTATCTACCACATTATGCAAGATTATTTCATATACTTGTGTCATCAAACAACTATTTTTACTATGAGTAAGCGTTATCAAATAACTATTTTCACTATGAGTAACTTGGTAAAATCACTGTTCAAAATTCTAGTTATATGACTATGAAAAAAAAATCCTAACATAAAATTCAAAATTCATTATTTGCCTTCCAAGAGAAAAAAAAGATTAAAACAATCTGCAGAGGTTGGCTAGAAAAAAAAGCTGTTAAATGTTCCTAATAATAGATAAATTAGACATTTCCACAACTTTAAAATAAAAGCTTGGTTAATATTTCATCTTGCTATTGACAATTATTTTTTTGCCAAGGATTTTGTATCACTTCAAGAATAATTGATCTGAATAAGTTCCTCGCTTTTTTTTTCTTTTTATTTCCTAGAATATTAAGTTCAATTTCCAATATAACTATAAATCATCTAGAATGCCTTCTCAGAAGGATTCATAATAGGTGTTTTTATCATTTAATATATATCATTTAGTTTAATTAGTATATTTAAACATCACATTAATCTTACCATTTTTGAATCCTGAATATCTTTCAACTTTTAGTTCTTAATATAATCCAACATTCTTTACTTTATGCTTTCTTATATTACTACATTTTTATTTGATCTATATCTTCCATTTTTTATATTATCTGCTGTTTGGTACATGTTATAAATTATTTTAGAATATTGAACAAACTGGTCAATAATCTGTATAATAATTGAATGGCCACTAATTTCAATCAGCACTTAAGAGTCCCAGTGCCATGACCTAAAATCTAGATTTGTATTGTTATACATTTGTGCGTCTCGGTCCAACACTAGGCTATAACTATGGTCATGCTTCTGTGACGCCCACAACCAGGCTGCAGCACCTTCTAATTAATCACTACTGCACTTCACTATGTTATTAAGGATTGTGGATGATCTCCTTGTGATCACTATACCAGCAAGGTATTTGGTCCGCTATTCTCTTTCCAGTGCTGTCCTGTGCAGTGTATTGGGTGTTGAGGCAGTTTGGTGGATAGTTCAGGCTCCAATTTTAACTCCATAGAAGAATTGAAAGAAAAGCTCTGAATTATGTGTTTTATTAAATCATTGGTTTGCAATCCTTGCTGCACATTAAAATTTCCTGGGAACTTACAAGTAATTTCTGATGTCCAGTTACCACCTCATCCCAACACCACTTCACAGTCTGGGGTTATTCCTGGGCACCACGTTGAAAAACACTGGTCTAAACACATGGATAATATTTTTTCTGCTAGATGACTAAGAACATCTTCACTACATTCTGAATTTTCAGAAAATGATGAGAAACAAGTAGGCTTACCATCCACTGTCTGAGATAATTATGTTGAAAAAATATATAAGGATATACTACACGTCCTAAATACTCATTAGGTTTGTGAATTAAATGATCTGAAAATACTTACGTTTAACTGACCACTGTAGACCATTCTTTGATTTATTACTAGAATGGCAACAGTGGGAAAACCTTACATGTTGTTAACTGTCAGAGAGGGCATAATCCCCACACAATTGATCCTTTTAAGCCTCTTTTCTTTTCGACACTTCTCAATTATACAATTTTGTAAAAGTACTTATTATAATAACGTTTTATATTATACAGTCCTTGTTATGTGTCATGAGCTGTGAAACAAACAGCTCTGTACAACAAACAATTTCTTGTATTTCCAAATTTTTAAGCTTATAAATACACTAATTCAAAAAGCAGGAGTCAAAGTTCTACTAATGGTCACAAATTTGCAAACTTTTGAGAATACTACAACAAACGTTAGGCATGGTTTTTAATCTAAAGGAACACTAATTGGCGAAAGAGATAGATCTTCAGAAAATTAACTATACTTCCTTTTAATAATTAACATAAAACTGAAATAGTCAAAGGATATAAAAGTATGGGAAGGTGAGTCTTAGAGGTAATTCTTATGAATGTTCCATAATCAGACAGATAACACTTTTGTTGAAATTTGTGGATAACCTATGACTATAGCACGTTGGAATTAAGATGTTAGGGGATTTCTGGACCAGGAATCAGAAAACTTCAGTCCACTGCCTGTTATTTTCTGATCTCAGAGTTAAGAATAGTTTTTATACTTTTAATAGTTGAGGAAAAGGTAATATCTCACAACATATAAAAATTCTATAAAATTCAAATTTCATTGTCTATAAATAAAATGTCATTAGAACACAGTCATGCTCATGTTTTAAATGTATTGTCTATTGCTGCTTTTGTGTTGCAATGGCAGCGTTGAGTAGTTGCAAGAAACCAATGTGTACTCCAAAGACTAAAGACTCTCTGGCTTTTTACAGAAAAAGGTTGTCAATGTCTGTTCTAGATTAACACTATTAAATGGAACTTTCTGTGATGACAGAAATGTTCCATATCTGCACTGTCAAATACAATACCCACTAGCTACCTGTGGCCATTAAAAGCTTGAAATGTAACTAATGGGAGAGGTAAACTAATTTTCTGCATTTCATTTTAGTTAGTTTAGATTTAGCTTATTATTTCAAAATATAGCTTACCTTTAATTATTACAAGTTTAGTTTATTTTGAAAAACTTACTCTGGTATTAATATTTAAGAGTATTTTCTCATAAGTCAGCTTGCATGGATTTTAATTTCAGCTCTGGTAAAAACTAATTCTGAAACCTTGAAATTTACCTAATCTCTTGGTGAATAGTAATACTCTATCTTAAGTTATTATAAGTACTAAGTTAGAGAATATCTCTGAAGCAAATAAAATTTTTCGTAGCAAAGAGATGCTCAAACATAGTAGTGATTATTAATACCATTATTATTAGCATGTTGTTTTGACATTGAAATATATTCAACAAGCTAATGCATCACATATTTGTACTCCCAGCCTCTATAGTAAAGTGCCAAGATATAGAACTGATGTGACAGAGAAGATACCTGTTCTCATGCAGCTTGCATTTTGCAAGCCAAGGTGCAAAATAAAACATGACACAAGTGAAAACTTTCTGTAAGCTATAAGGAATTTTCTATATGAATGAAGATCATGTTGATAACTCGAAAGGGAATAAAACAGAAATTATCTGACTGCAAAATATGCCGTAAGCCTTATTGTCATCTATAGCTTCTAATTTCAATTTTTGTTTACATTAGATCCTTTTCAATGTTCTACTTGATTGATTTTGTAGTAATGAAATCTAAATTGAATTTAAAATAGAAATTTATACTACTAAAAAGTCATTTGTATCTGTTTAACGTATCAAAATTTCTTAAGAGGCTTTATTTTTTTAAAGTCTTCTGCTGACATATGTATAGAATATATGCATAATATCACTGCTGAGTCTAGAGAACAGTTAGAGAACAGACAAACCAACAGGGAGGTTATGTAATTTTCCTAAAGCAATTAATACTGTCAAAGCTTGGTTGAGAACCCAGGTGAGTAGCAGAATTTTGATATCCAATGGGTCTTTTCTGGAGAAATGACATATTTATCCTGTTCATAGAAGAGGTCACTAAAATAACCACATAAGTTTGCAGTTGAGATTTGAAAATTTCATCCTGCCTTTCTAGAAGAACCAGCAATGTATTTCTAGACATAGGTTTAATTACTGTTCGTAATTTCTTTTTCGAGGTATCTGTAATCCATAGAATAAATATGCAGCCAATTTACTTCAATTACTATAGCCAACATTTTCTTTTAGGACATTTTGTTATAATAAAGTATAAGTGTCTGTCTTGTAATGTGGCTCTTGCCTGCTATTTGGCCTCATAAACAAGCCAGAATTGTTCTTATGTGGTTATCAAAGCAGAACCACCACATGAGACACCTGGCTTCCACCTCAATTGATAGGGAACTACACTAACTAGACCACTTCTGGCAAAAACAAAAAGGCTTATCATAATCTAACCGTCAACGAAAAAAAGAGCATTCCTTCCAAATGGTGTTGTCTAGTTGATGAAACCTAAGGCTTTCTACAAAATTCATCCTGGGCAAGCAAAATGTGCTTTCAGAAAACTGGTGCTATTATCAACCACTGAATACCAAATCTTTTTGAAGGTTAAAATCCTGAATGATCTTAAGACCATAGAGGTTGAGTTCCATTGGAAACCATAAGTAACTCAAATCTTGCTTGGTCATTTCTCAGCCAAGGAATACAGTAAACCAGGAATTCTTGGTTCAAAACCAATAAAAACTAATATACATTTAAACACTAATTGAGAAAAATTAGAAAAATTGAATACAGCAGGTAACAATGTCCCACAATGTTCATTTAGAAAATATGAACTCTAAAATCTCAAACTAAAATTATTCATAAAGGCAGAGAATGTTTTATGATATAGAATTTGGTATTTTAAGAACAAAGTATTTTTAGCTGGGTGTGGTGGCATGCACCTGTAGCCCCAGCTATTTGGGAAGCTGAGGAGGAAGGATCATTTAAGCCCAGGAGTTAAAGGCTATAGTGAGCTATGATTGTACCACTGCACTCCTGCCTAGGCAACAAAGAGATATCTTCTCTCTATAAAAGAAAAGAAAATATTTTTACAGAGCAAATATTAACATCTATTATAACTATATAAATAGTTTAGATCATACTAGACAGCCCTCTTAGGAAAAAGAGAGAGGAAATTTAATATGTGAAGTAAGGACATCTTTGCATTTAGAATAAATTGTTTCATTAGAGAAGTTTTTTTTTTTTTTTTTTTAAAAAAAAAGAAACATGAATCATTCTGTGGGAAATTGTAGATTCTAGAAGGATGTAATTTACCTTGTCCCATTTGTGTACCCCAAAAATACTGTAGGAGTATTAGGAGTATTAATACAATTCGAATTCTTTCCTCATTCAATTTTCAAAATTCTTATATTACTCCATGCCATCACCCTCACAGAGCCCTGGGTATGCTTGACCATTGAGGGCCAGGAGGTTAACTGTTTCCTGGACACTGGCGCGGCCTTCTCAGTCTTACTCTCCTGTCCCGGACAACTGAACTCCAGATCTGTCACTATCTGAGGGGTCCTAGGACAGTCAGTCACCAGGTACTTCTCCCAGGCACTAAGTTGTGACTGGGGAATTTTACTCTTTTCACATGATTTTCTAATTATGACTGAAAGCCCCACTCCCTTGTTAGGGAGAGACATTCTAGCAAAAGCAGTGGCCATTACATACCTGAACGTAGGAGAAGGAACACCCGTTTGTTGTCCCCGGCTTGAGGAAGGAATTAATACTGAAGTCTGGGCAAAAGAAGGACAATATGGACAAGTAAAGAATGCCTGTCCTGTTCAAATCAAACTAAAGGATTCTGCCTCCTTTCCCTACCAAAGGCAGTACTCCCTTACACCCGAGGCCCAACAAGGACTCCAAAAAATTGTTAAGGACCTAAAAGTCCAAGGCCTAGTAAAACCATGCAGTAGCCCCTGCGATAGCCCAATTTTAGGAGTACAGAAACCCAATGGACAGTGGAGGTTAGTGCAAGATCTCAGGATTGTCAGTGAGGTCACTGTCCCTCTATACCCAGCTGCACCTAACCCTTATACTCTGCTTTCCCAAATACCAGAGGAAGCAGAGTGGTTTCCAGTCCTGGACCTTAAGGATGCTTTTTTTCTGTGTCCCTGTACATCCTGACTCTCAATTCTTGTTTGCCTTTGAAAATCCTTCGAACCCAATGTCTCAACTCACCTGGACTGTTTTACCCAAAGGGTTCAGGGATAGCCCCCATCTATTTGGCCAGGCATTAGTCCAAGACTTGAGCCAGTTCTCATACCTGGACACTCTTGTCCTTCGGTACGTAGATGATTGACTTTTAGTCACCCATTCAGAAACCTTGTGCCATCAAGCCACCCAAGTACTCTTAAATTTTCTTGGCACCTGTGGCTACAAGGTTTCCAAACCAAAGACTCAGTTCTGCTCACAGCAGGTTAAACACTTAGGGCTAAAATTATCCAAAGGCACCAGGGCCCTCAGTGAGTAATATATCCAGCCTGTACTGGCTTATCCTCATCTCAAAACCCTAAAGCAACTAAGAGGATTCCTTGGCATAACAGGCTTCTGTCGAATAGTCTTCTTGTTCAACTCATTTCTATACAAGAAGTCTTCTATTGCACAGAATCTAGATTGCTTGATGTTATCACACAGGTCACTGAATTTCTATTTATTTTATTTTTATATTCTTTTATATTCTCTGTTGTTGGTGGATAGGTTCTATTGCTGTATCTTCAGGTTCATTGATCTTTTCTTCCGAAGGGTCTAATCTGATATCTATCTCATCTAGTAAAAGTTTTTTTCAGTTATTGTATTTCTCATCTCTAGTAATTCCTTTGTGATTCTTTTATTTTGCATTTCTCCCTAGTAGAAAGCAGGAGCTGTTATTGCACGCACTTCATTTGATTACCCTTTTTTTGACAGACCACAATCCTGTCCTGATTATCATCCAACATATGAAAAGAGCTGCTTTACATATTCTAATAGTTTACAGCTCCAAGGGAAGTCCAGTACTCCATCAAGGCTGAAAGCACAGTCTTGAGATAATTTTTATTTTGTATTCATTTTTATATGACCTGGGCATACATTACTAGCTATTAGTTCAAAACATGAAGGCATAGCAACACAGCAAATGACATCTGTATTTAGTTATCTTAATGAGAGATGAGGCTAACTTCATCATAGCCTGGAATTGTGCGGTTATGTGATTTCAAACTGTATTTTAGCACCGTGTATGTTTCTTGTGTGTTTGTATACATGTGTGGCTCTCTATATAATTAATTTAGTAGTCATATCTGAATAGAAGAAATGGCTCAGCATTTCATTACAGATGCTTTAGAAAAAAAGCATAATCTAAATTACAATATGAGAAATTAATGTGGATATAAGCAGAAAAAATACAAATAAATAAAAATGAAACACGATGATGAATCTGAGATTGGAAAATATGATTTTTTAAAGCTGATATAATGCTTGAACTGGAATGTGATAGAAAGGGAAAAATATAGATCCATATAAGTTTCAAAATATACTTATAAAATGTCTCAATTAAATATGGGTAGAGTTGGTAGTTTACTACGAGAATAATATGCCATGTCTAAACAGAGTTCATTTCAGAATATGAAAAGATTTTCAGGTTAGCTCTCTGTTCAACCAGCAGTGGCAACTTTAGTTTTGAATTAACAGACAAACTCATAAGACAAAGCACACTTCACATAACATTAAATTTATTTAACTTTAAGAAAGAATGCAAGACAGGTTGCTAATGTAGCATGTGCAGCAACAGCAAAGTGGAGGTCCTACGACCCTCTAGTGCACCTTCCTATGTCCTAAAATTATTTCACACTTGAGACACACATATTTGCCTAAGTCTAGAGAATCCATAACTACTATGGTCACATTTCACACTGCTAGTAACACAGCCCCTCAAAACCACTGACTAGCTCACATTCTCCAGTGCTACTCTATCTCGTCAATACTGGAAACCAGTTATTCAATAAAATTATTGGTGATGAAGTACAGTTCTTAGTCTGGCATATAGTTCCTGATCAGATTCTCATCTGTATTAGATCTAGTCTCTGTTATAAATTTCTTGAGTTAACGTTGCAAAAATAATTTGAACTCCAGCTGAAGCATTAGGCATATATGAGAACTAGGATAGGACAAAGAACTCATTGATAACCCCTTTCTCCCAGTCAGTATGGGTTTTTTTTTTTCTTTCTATAAGGATTACCATAAAAATAGGTGAAACTGTGGAAGAATTTATCCATGTACACACATTTACATCTATGAAAATTTACAAGAGGCACTTGGTAAAATGCAACATCCAGTCTTGATTTAAAAAAAAAAAAATAGTGAAATAAGATTGGAAGTTTTATAACTAAATAGCTAAATATAAATCTCCAAATAATTGTCAATGTAATATAATACTTAATGGTAAACACTAAATGCATTCCAAATAAAGTAACAAACATGACAGAAAAATGTATCTTTATATTGATATAATTTAACATTGTTCTGGAATTCTTAGTAAATATAACTGTATGATAAAATGAATTAGGCAAAATAGTTTAAAACAAGGAAAAATAATTAAAACTCACACCATGCTTGCCTCTGAAAGGAACACTAAGGTGCCCGATTACAAAATATATGTAAAAATTCAATACTTAGTTTCATCTTCTTTAATTAAATAATAATCACGTGCTTTTGTGCCAAATATTTTGCTAAAGGATGAAACAATGAAATTATCAGAGTCCCTTTGCTCACAGTTTAGCCTCCAGCAGTGTTCCTCAGCCCCAGCTGTGCATCCAAATTAAACTGAGGAGCATTTTGCTAAATGTGCATGCTTCAGCCACATTGCAGACCTGTTAAGTCATAATAGTCAAGGGTAGGGCATAGGCCCCTTTATTATTTTTATTATTTTGTAATTGACATATAAAGCTCATAGATATTTATGGTGTACATGTTCTGTTGTTGTTGTGTTGAGACAGGGTCTTGCTCTGTCACCCAGGCTGGAGTGCAGTGGTAGGATCATGGCTCGTTACATCCTCTACTACCTGGGCTCAAGCAATTCTCCCACCTCAGTCACCCAAGTAGCTGGAACTACAGGTGTGTGCCACCATGTCTGGCTAGTTTTTCTGGATTTTAGTAGAGATAAGGTCTCACTATTTTGCCCAGGCTGTTCTCCAACTGCTGAGCACAAGTGCTCCTCCCACCTACGTGTCCCAAAGCACTGGAATTACAGGCATGAACCACCACACCTGGTCCTACATTGTTGGTTTGATATAGGTATATATTGTTGAATGGCTAAGCACAGCTAATTAATATATGTATAACCTTACATAATTTTAATTTTTATGGTGAGAAGACTTACAATCTCTCTTATCAATTTTTAAGTATACAATACTCTATTATTTACTATACTGATCATGTTATACAATAAATCTTCTAAACTAATTCCTCCTATCTAAATGAAACGTTGTGTTCTTTGACCATCTCCCCAATCCCTCCACCCCCACAGCCTCTGATGTTGTGTTCCTTCACCACAGCCTCCCCAATCCCTCCACCACACCATTTTATTCTGTTTCTATGAGCTCACCTTTTTTAGATTCCACATATAAGTGAGATCATGCAGTATTCGTCTTTTTTTTTTTTTTCTTTTCTTCAGGCCCCTTTATTTTGGAAGCAAATAAAATCTTTACAAATAATTATTTTACATGTAACTAATCAGTCATTAACCACTGCTCCTGAGGAATACAGAGAATTACAATTAAGTGAGTTGCATATTATGAGAAATGAAATAAAGTAGAAGAGATAGGCTTTGCCCAAACTTTAGGAGTCAAGAAAGAATTATGGGTGAAAAGGTTTAGTAAACCAAAAACTTAATGGTCACAATTTCTCAGATGAATAAGTAGATATGAGAAGTTTGTTTTATGCAGGAAAAAGAAAAAAATATATTGTACAAAAACACTGATGCAACAGAATACCCAAAAATAATTTATAAGGTTTATTATACATAAATATCTAAAAACAATTTATAAGATTTATTATACATAAATCTCTCTCTCTCTCTGTATATATATATACACACACTGATCTTAAACCTTGGGAACATATAATAATGTAATGGAGAATAATAATGGGGAAAATAATATTAGCAATATATATTAAATTTGAAGAAAAACTTGCCAAGAAATTTACAGAATTTGCATTTTAAAAACCAACAATAAATCCCAGAAAAATCTATTCTGAGATATGCAAAAGAAATCTTAAAAATGTATAAGTAGTCTGGAATGAGAAAACTCGCTCATATGATTCAAATCTTCTCAAAGTTAGTGTACAGAGAGAAAAATAATATATTACATGGTTTGTATTTATTCGATAGTTTTTCACTAGAGTATACTCAAAATATCTTAAGGTCCTTTAATTTGCAGTCTGTTTCCAACTCATCAGGATACACTTTAAGTTTGTATTTGATATTTTTTAATCTGATTTTATTTATTTTTATTTTATTTTATTTCATTTTGGAGAGGGTATGTTTTAGTTCCTAAGAAGCAGACTTTGTATATGCAATCTTCATATAGGGAAAAATATATATAAGAGAACAACTTTAAGGGAAAAATATGAAAATGTAGAAAATAAGTTTTCATCCAGAATATGAAATGCCAAATTTTAGTCAAGATAAAGAATAAGCATAAATTGACCCTTTGCCGTTTTAGAAATAAATTATACATGACATACCTTTAAAGAGCTATCCAGGGACTTTAACAATGAATAAGTAGATTGTTGATACAAATTTCTAGGATAGATAAATTTTAAAATGCAGAGAGTGTTTTACTTTGTTAAAAGGATCTCACTGGAGATCTACCAGTGCAAGGAATTTGTAGGTTAAAGATTCAGAAGAGAAAAAAAAAGAGAAGTAAGCTGAACATTTGGATACAATGTTCCCTTGATAATAAATAGACACAGCTTAATGCAGTAGGACATTTTAACAATATTTTTTCATTATTGATAGGACACAAAGGAAAATAATATGCACAGAGAAATGGCACAATATACATTATTTTCAAATTCACATTAAACATTTACCAAAGTTGGTCTTTTTTTGTGCCATAACATAAATCTCAATTCAAAAGCATTAAAATTATACAAAGTATACTCTTTGATCATGTTAATAAGAAAATAATCTCATATTTTGAAAAAAGCAATACAATTCTAAATAACTCAAGATCAAGAAGAAATCACAATGGAAGTTACAAAATATTTTGAACTTAATAGTAATAAAATAATGCAAATCATGCTTTGCAAGATCTAGCTATTGCTTTGAGGAAAATTTGTAGACTTAAACACATATATTAAAAAATAATAAAACTGAAAATTAATAGCCTTAAGTATAATTCTTAAGAAGATAGAAAAATGTTAATAAAAGAACAAAGAAAACCAAAACTGAAGAGGGAAATAAATAATAAAGATAAGAGAAGGAATGAAGGATGTAGAAAACAAACAACAAACGTGATCTACACAGCCAGAAGATAAACTAATAAAATTGATACTTCTGACAAAAAAAAGATTAGGGGAAAAAAGAGAGCAGTCACAAGTAGACGGCACCAGGAATCAGTAAAGGGACATCACTAAATACCATAAAAACAGAATATGGAAATCAGTAAACATTGTGAAAAACTCTATATTTAATAGCCCACTTATTCCAGCAATACTTCAGTAACATATATAATTTGGACAAATTCCAGAAGTGAACTCACATATCATCAATAACACAATTCATGTGCCTAACACAAGGCAAATATTTATTATCTTTTATTATATATCAGTACCGTGGCGAGGCCCATGGGATGCAAAGGTGAAAATACCAATGCCTTGAACTTACAAACCAGTGAGGTAAATACCTCTGAATAGTTTCGTAACAGTTGTAAGTGGTGTCACAACATCAAACCAGAGTGATAAGGGAGTAGGTATAAGAGTAGTAAACCCAAGCCTGAAGCTGCCAGTGAATGTTTCCTTGAAGAAGTAAAAATAAAGTGAGCCTTGAGAGCAGAGCAAAATGGCACTGAAAATGTCTTAGACAGGGCCAAGAGTGTGTCAAGAGGTGTGATGGAGTATTGAGGTATCAACTTGAATGGATTAAGGATTATCTAGAGAAGCGGTAAAACATCACTATTGGGTGTGTGTGTGAGAGGGTGTTCCCAGAGGAAACTGGCATGTGAACTGGTGGACTGCGTGGGAAAGATCTATACTCAGTATGACAGGCACCATCAAATTGATTGGGGGCTGGATAGAAAAGAAAGGCAAAGAAAAGGTAATTTTGTCTCTCTCCTCCTAACAAATCCCTTCTTTCTTTCTCTCTCTCTCTCTCTCTCCTATTGGGTCTGTCCCTTTTACTATGACTGATAAACATGCATGTAGGCATGACACAACCTTTTGGGGAGAAATACCCCCAAGTTTGGTATTGGTAGATTACACACTAAGGCCCGCCACTGAGAAAGAGGAGCACTTAAAGAAGTGCTCCACTTCCTGTTCCACTCTAAGGTATGTTGACTATATTTCAACAGCAATGGGCTGCTGTGATAAATTTCATGAAAAGGAGTAACATGAACAATTAAGGTTTTGCTAAGAGTCTTGTTTCTCAGAGTGTGATCTTCAGAACAACATCATTAGCATCATATGTGAACTTGTAAATGAACTCAGACTCTATTCCAGATCTACTGAATCAGAATCTGTCATTTAACAAAGTTCTTGGGTGATTTCTATGTAAATATCATTTTGAGAAATGCTGAATCAGATCATTAAAAACGGCATATTTTCTTCCTTGGTGAAGGCAATATCCAAGTGAGGAGACCAATCAGAAAGGAAATCAAAGTATGCTAGATACAAGTTGAAGGGAATGTAATAAGTCATGGAAAATAAATAGGAGAAAAAAATTGAAAACAAAAGAATAACTTAAGGGTAAAATTAGATGTATAGGTATCAGGTTAAACTTGGAGATTAAGGGAGGAGAAGAAGTCAAAAATGTTGACCAGGTTAATAGCTTAGGTGAAAAGATAGATAATGAATATACCAAAATAAGTAGGTGTAGAAAATACACCATCATTCAGAGAATAAAGCTGAGTAGTAGTAGGTTAAAATAAAATAATGAATAATTCTTAAAGACTTTGAAAGCAGTAAATCTCTGATTTTATGGAGTTTTGCAGTTTACAAAACTGTTACTCATTTGTGAAATTTTAATCTACTGATTCATAGTATTAACTTGAATTTACCTTTCAATGGAGGGTTAAATCACATAAAATCATAGCTATTTCCTTTCAAATTTAAGACTACATTACTGTCAAATCATGAGTTTAGGGTTAGAATAACAAAATTTGCATTCACAGTTTCTTGAATTATGTTCCCTTCGCTCTGTACTTATGACTACCGCCTAAGAAATATGGGACAAATTTCAAGATTTTTTTCATTAGTATTAAAATATTTATAGAATTTACCTGAGTTTGTATCTTTTATGATACTACTCTTGGGAACTATTCTGCAAGCTATGCTCATATAAGCTATCCTTCAGCAAGTTTCCATTTCAGCATTGCCTAATGCACCCATATTATTCCTGCTGATAATGCCTTTTTTGTTTGTTTTTTAACTGAGGCAATATGAAAGATCCAAAAGAAAATGTACAAAGATTGCTGCTATTATTTGGGGATAGAAAGTACAAGATAGCCACATGTTATAGGTTTACCCAACATGTCTGAATTATAAATCTTGTCATCAAAATGGAAAATGATAGTAAGATAGATAGCTGATCAATTCTAATTATTTGGCTCCACAAGACAAATTATTAAATTGATTGTCTTTACTCTGGATACATTGAATGTTTCATACACAGAGTAAAAGGAAGGCTCATTTGACTACTGAGACCTGAATAAGTAAGTTACTTTCTGTAAACATCAACTCTTAATTAATCATTCATCAATGATGAATAACAAGGGGGATGCCTCGCTAAGTCTAGGAGGAGGATGCTAACATAATTTTTCTGTGTTCCAGAAACTTCACCCTTCTCATTTCTCTTCTTATCTAATAAATTACTGTTGTTGTTTTGATCTGACATTAAATTGTATTTGATATTGTTATATATAATATTAAATGTTATATTATTATCACATATTTTAGGTAACTTCATTTTCACTGGTCCATGTTACAAAGAACAGCTTTTCAATTTAAAGACTAAAATAAAATAGTTGATGTGTTCATTTATATTGAAATTCACCTTTACATAATATACATTGATTAGACACTTAAGCTATATAAGGCATTCTTCTAGGTATGTTCTTACTGATGTATAAAAATGAAATATAAAGATAAACATGATACACATTTCACTTTAAGAAATATGAAATCTAATATGGTGAAATGAGTAATAATAACATGAAACCAATAATACAATGAAGGAGAATAATCCAAAAACCAAAGACAACTTGAATTCCATAGTGGAATACATTTGGAAGCATTCTTACTAATAATTTGACATTTATACTCAATAATATTTTGTTTCCTATTGACTTCCTATGTTTCTTCTGTAATAATATAAGTCTCTACAAGTGAGTTAAGTAAAGCAATAGATTTGAGATGGTTTATACAGGTAATCGAAAACCTAAATCCATTCATAAGGAATGTAAAAGGAAAAAAATTATATAACTTTTGCTTTAGTAATAGGAAGTTATATGCTATTTTCATAAATGTAGTAGTGAGTATTGCATTTTTCCATAGGTAGCTATTCCTGTATTGCCCCCTTTCTGTAGCAGCCGATGTCACTGCAAATTTCTAGCACAGTTTAAGTTAGGCCAGTGAAGCATTTTTTTTTTTTTAATTTTGTTTTCTTTAAATTGGCTTTAACATGCTCATGTAATAATCAAGTAAATGCAATAAATTTCCAAAAGCCTATGGGATCTGATGCAAGTTACCAATGATAGAATGCTATTTACTGGAACTTTTTTTCTCTTTTTTGTTATTCTTTCAAACGGAATTTTACTGCTGAGATTCCATTTAAATTATATTTTATATAATTAAATTATAGTTTATAAAATATAATTAAATTATATTTATTAAAACAGAAATTATACTCTATCCAATTACTCAAGTATTCATCTAGCCTGCACAGACATAAATATACCTTGAACTGTAGAGTAAATGTAAGTGTATTTTATATTATCTCAGTTCATTTTAAATAATCATATATTTTAATCATCTGGTTTATTTTTGTTGTTAGCCTTTTACAGCTTTAAAACAAACAAACCAAGGAAACCAAGGATAGAAAGCAAATTTGCAAATCAAGAATTCAGACGGTTAAACAAATAAAAAAGTGACTTTTCTGAGTTTTATTACTCCTCAGAATCAGCTTTGCTCATGACTTCTGTTTCTGCTTTAAAATAAATGTAAGTAGCTTATGTAAATAAACCAAATCAGAGGTGATTGTTCTCTGTGATACTTGTATTATTCATTTACTTCTTAATTTTTTCTCTACTCAAAAGCAACAAACTTCAATCTAAAATCCTTTCAGATTCCAATAAATGTTTGTCTACCTAAAATTGCAAGGCCCATTGATGCTACCTTTAGATTTTCTTTTCTAATTTTTTTAGGGTGCAGAGCAGGAATAAATCAACTAAACATACTTTTCAATATTAATCTCATCTCAAAATCCTACTTACATACAGGTTAGGATTTGGGTTTTGAATTGGCTTAAGTTATTTATATTTTTGTCTTCAGGAGGATGTTTTCCAAGTTAGTTTCCCTAAAACCTTGAAATTTTTGCTAAAGAATAAACAAGAATTTGTGTTGTATAAAAACAAGAGGATTTCCATGTCCTTTCATTGCAGACAGTATCTGCTTGGGTAGGATTTTTGAAGTGGATTATCTCAATGGTTATTATATAAAGATTTTAATCTCCATGAGAACCATTAAAATTGACTTTTGAAAATGTAGACCTATCAAAGTAGTCAACCAGGTGCCAATGTAATAAAAGGCTCATAATTACATAAATTAAGTTAAATTACAAAGCCTTCATTAAGAGAAAAAACAAAGAATATGAACTATGTTATTGAAGAGAAAAGAAAATTCACATAGTTTAATTCTTCTTGTCATGGATTTTACATTATAGTAAGAGAATTTTATTTAGTTAAAGTCTTTGATATATTTTGGAATTGAGAAAAAAAGTTATGTTTTTGTGATTCTTGCAATTTGGCTCAGAACAGTAGTAAATCCTGACTTGTCCATTTAATTATTATATTCTGTCAAATACATGTCTCAAAGTTATTGCAGATTATTTTTAATGAGTATATATTTGGTTCCTCCTAATTTGTGTGATAAACTAATTGTTTAGTAATGAGACACTGTTATATAAATATTGTCTATAACTGATGTTAATTGAGTAACCTTGTAAGTTGTTAAAATGTGATTTTTTTAAATGACTTAGCATATTTTTGCCTTTAGTATTTGAAAAATAAGAATTTGTGTCTAACTCTATTGTACTTGTTTGAATGTAACCTTAGTGATTTGGCCATGATTTGAAATAATATCATTATATGTACATTAAACAGACATTTTACTTTGCAATAAATTCTTCCCAGCTCATATTGCCGTCAGTAAATGACTGAATGGTATATTTTTGTTTTAGAATAAATATAGATGAAAGAAGACTTTTGTTTTCTACAATGTGATTGAAAAACTTCAGAATAATTTTTGGCATTTTCTTGTATTAGAGGAAATAATAAAAATAGCATATGCTTTGAGAAAGTTAGACCTTAGAGATAGTAAAAAACACAAGTTTTGAGATGAATTAGCTATAAGATCAAATTACACCCTTTCTGGCCCTGTCACTTTGAGCTTAAGTTCTTCAATTATATTTTGATTAATCTATAACATTAGACCTGTAAAGGTTATTATAAGACATAAATATTAAACTCTGTCTAAAATTTTGACATGATGTCTAACCAGGTGAAGGTATAAAATATATGATTTTTTTCCACATCCTCCTTTACCAAGAAAAATATTGGAATTTTAATGAACTAAAACTGTCTATAGGGCAGATGTGTTTTGTTATATCTATATATATAGATAGATAGATATATTCATTATTCCTCTATATTTCCATATTCCTCTCTCAGTTACAACAATGGAGCTTAGGACAGTATCTACTGGGTAAATCAATGACTATTAACAAGTGAGAGAATGACTAGGAAACAAGTAAAACATTGATAACAACTTGCATCTCCACTAGCACATTGTTTATTCACATGCACGTTGGTTTGTGATGGAAGCAAAAACACTTGTTTTAACCCATTAACCTGAATATTTGAAAGTGGTATTTTTCAAAATAAATATTTACTAGCTCGTATTCTTGTTGTGTTGTACAAAGTTTGGGTTTGAAATTTTATAAGTAGCTTCATTTAAGATGCTAGAGAAGTTACTTTACAGAATATTAATCTAGAAAGTGAAGAAAATGCCTATTTTAATATTTCTTTAAACTATGTAGTTGAGATAAGACATTTGCAAAGCTTTAAATCTCTTGAATCAAGTATAAGTAATATTAGCATTACTCTTGTTAAAAGAATCAAGGAATAAAAAAATATTTCATGAGATACTCAGAGAGTGGGTCAAAACAGGGGCTGAACTTGCACCACTCCAGATGTGTGGGAATATGACCATGAATTTACTTTCTTACAACTCTGTATTGTAGTTTATTTATTTAAGGTAAATATGAAATGTTATCTTCATTCCATGTCATACTAATTATCCTAATTGTTTATTGTAGAGTCCCTAATGTATGAGTTACAAATTCAGTGGCTGGGAGAAGGTTTGGCTACATGTGGCAAGGTTTAAAATAATTTAAAAATGGAGGCAGTAGCTTTCCTGTTTTGATATGGTACCCACCTACTTAAATCTCATATCTTAGAATCTAGCAAATTAAATGCAAAAAAAATCAAATCAAATAAAAATTAAGTCAAAATGGATTACAGACCTAAATGTAAAATGTAAAACTACAGAACTCCTAGAAGATAACACAGAAGAAAATCTAATGACCTTGGGCATAGTGATAACTTTTTAGATACAACACTAAAGGTATGATTTGTGAAAGAAAGAATTGATAAGCTAGCCTTCAGTACAATGTATAATGTCTGCTCTGTGAAAGACACTGTCAATAGAATGCAAAAGCATTATACCCTCCCACCCATGTAGCCCCTGAAAATCACTATCCTACTCCCTGTTTCAATGAGTTCAACCTTTTTTAGATTACACACATCAGTGACATAATGCGGTATTTCTCTTTCTGTGCCTGGCTTATTTCAGCCAGCATAGTATCCTCTAGTTTCATTTATGTTGTTGCAAATGACAGAATATCTTTTATTTTTAAGGCTGAATAACATTCTGTCATGTGTGTGTGTGTGTGTGTTTGTAGGTGTGTATATACCAAATTTGTTAATCCATGTATCCATTGATGGACACAAGGTGATTCTATAGCTTGACTATTATGAATAATGTTGCAATAATCATTAGAGTGAAGATATATCTTTGAGATACTGATTTCATTTTTTAAGATATATACCCAGAAGTGAAATTGCTGGATCATACAGCAGTTATATTTTTTTAATTTTCGAGAAATTTCTCTACTGTTTTCCATAATGGCTGTACTAATTTACATTTCTGCAAACAGTCCTACAGTATGGTAACTATAGTTAATAATAATGTACTGTATACTTAAAACTCGCTGAGAGAGTAGATCTTAAATGTTCTTATCAAAAAAATAATAAGCATCTGAGGTGATTAGTATGTTAGTTTGATTTAATCATTTCACAGTCCATACAGATATTAAAATACTACATTGTTTATCATAAATAGACAAATTTTATCAATTAAACCTTATTAAAGCTGAAAAAAGAATGAGAAGACAAGTCACAGATGGAAAGAAAATACTTGAAAAAGGCATGCGATGGTTAATATTGAGTGTCAACTTGATTGGATTGAAGGATGCAAAGTATTGATCCCGGGTGTGTCTGTGAGGGTGTTGCCACAGGAAATGGGCTGAGAATGGCAGATCCAACCTTAATATGGGTGGGCACAATCTAATCAGCTGCCAGCATGGCCAGAATAAAAAGCAGACAGAAAAACATGTAAATACTACACCGGCTCAGCCTCCTAGTCTACATCTTTCTCCCATGCTGGATGCTTCCTGCCCTCAAACATCAAACTCCAAATTCTTCAGCTTTGGGACTCAGACTGGCTTCACCGATCCTCAGCTTGCAGATGGTCTATTGTGGGACCTTGTTATTGTGTGAGTTAATACTACTTAATAGGCCAGGCACGGTGGCTAACACCTGTAATCCCAGTCCTTTGGGAGGCTGAGGCGGACAGATCATGAGGTCAGGAGTTTGAGACCAGTCTTGCCAACATGGTGAAACCCTGTCTCTACTAAAACTACAAAAATTAGTTGGGCATGATGGCACAAGCCTGTAGTCCCAGCTATTCAAGAGGCTGAGTCAGGAGAATCACTTGAACCCAGAAGGCAGAGGTTGCAGTGAGCTGAGATCGTACCACTGCACTCCAGCCTAGGTGACAGAGTCAGATCCCATCTCAAAAAAAAAAAAATTCTACTTAATAAACTCCCCTTTATATATACATCTATCCTATTAATTATGTCCCTACAGAGAACCCTGAACACTACAGATATTGGTACCAATAGAGTGAGGCACTACTGAAAAGTTACTTGAAAATGTGGAAGCAAATTTGGAACTGGGTAACAGGCAGAGGTTGGAACAGTTTGGAGGACTCAGAGAAGACAGGAAAATAAGGGACAGTTTAGAACTCCCTAGAGACTTGTTGAATGGTTTTGATCAAAATGCTAATAATGATAATCCAGGCTGAAGTAGTCTCAGATGGAGATAAGGAACTTCTTGGGAATTGGAGCAAGGTGACTCTTGTTACATTTTAGCAAAGAGACTGGAGGTATTTTTCCCCTGCCCTAAAGATTTTTCCCCTGCCCTAAAGATTTCCCCTGCCCTAAAGTGGAACTTTGAACCTGAGAAAGATGATTTAGGATATCTGGTGGAAGAAATTTCTAAGCAGCAAAGCATTCAAGAGGTGACCTGGGTCCTGTTAAAATCATTCAGTTTTAAAAGGGAAACAGAGCATACACGTTCAGAAAATGTGCAGCCTAACAAAGCAACAGAAAAGAAAATTTCATTTTCTGAGGGGAAATTCAAGCCTGCTGCAGATATTTCCATCAGTAATGAGGACCTAAATGTTAATCCCCAAGACAATGGGGAAAATGTCTCCAGGGCCTGTCAGAAGTCTTCATTGCAGCCCCTTCCATCACAGGCACAGAGGCCTAGGAGGAAAAGATGGTTTCATGGGCTGGGGCTAGGGCTCCCCTGATCTGTGCAGCCTAGGGACTTGGTACTCTTCATTCCAGTCACTCCAGTCATGGCTAAAAGGGGCCTAGGTGCAACTCAGGCTGTTGCTTCAGAGCGTGGAAACCCTAAGCCTTGGCAGCTTCCACATGGTGCTGAGCCTGAGGGTGCATGGAAGTCAAGAATTGAGGTTTGGGGACCTCTGCCTAGATTTCAGAGGATGTATGGAAATGCCTGGATGTCCAGGAAGAATTTTGCTGCAGGGGTGGGGACTCTCATGAAGAATCTCTGCTAGGGAAGTGCAAAAGGAAAATGTGGGGCAGGAGCCTCCACACAGAGTCTCTACTGCAGCACCACCTACTGGAGCTGTGAGAAGAGGACCACCATCCTGCAGACCCCAGAATGGTAGATCCACCAGCAGCTTGTACCACGCACCTGGAAAAGCCAAAGACACTCAACAACAGCCCATGAAAGCAATCAGGAGCAGGGCTATACCATGCAAAGCCACAGGGGCAGAGCTGCCCAAGACCATGGGAACACACCTCTTGCATCAGTGTGACCTGGATGTGAAACATGGAGTCAAAAGAGATCATTTTAGAGCTTTAAGATTTGACTGCCCCACTGGATTTTGGACTTCCATGGGACCTGTAGTCCCTTTGTTTTGGCCAGTTTCTCCCATTCGGAATGGCTGTGTTTGCCAAATGCCTGTACTCCCATTGTATTTAGGAAAAAACTACCTTGTGTTTAATTTTACATGCACATAGGTGAAAGGGACTTGACTTTTCTTGGATGAGGCTTTGACCTGTGGACTTTTGAGGTAATGCTGAAATGAGTTGAGACCTTGGAGAATTGTTGGTAAGGCATTATTGGTTTTGAAATGTGAGGATATGAGATTTGAGAGGGGCCGGGGTAGAATGATATGGTTTGGTTGTATCCACACACAAATCTCATCTTGAATTGTAACTCTCACAGTTCCCACATTTCATGGGAGGAACCTGGTGGGAGGTAATTGAATCACAAGGTCTGATCTTTCCCCTGCTGTTCTCATGATAGTGAATAAGTCTCATGAGATCAGGTGGTTTTTAAAAAGGGGGTTTCCTCACACAAGCTCTCTCTCTTTGCCTGCTGCCAACCATGTAAGATGTGACTTGCTCCTGCTTGCCTTCTGCCATGACTGTGACACCTACCCAGCCATATGGAACTGTAAGTCGATTAAACCTCTTTTTCTTCCCAGTCTCAGGTATGTCTTTATCAGCAGCATGAGAATGGACTAATATAAAGCATATCTGGTTTAAAAAAAAAAAAAAACTGTTATCCAAAATATACTAAAACTCAACAATAAGAAAAGGAATACACTAGATACACTAGAGACTCAGGTGAAATCAAATTGTTTTGGAGACAGAGAAATAAAGGCAGCTGACTAATGATAAAATGAGAAATAGGAAAAGAAGAAGATAAATATATCCTGGAATAGTATCATCCTTATCTAAATATATAATTGGATGTGTGAAATATATATATATTTATATGTCAATAATCAGCTTGGGGCAAAATACAAAAAAAAGTCTATCTAAGTCTATCATTAATTAAAAATATAAAATGAGAAATGTTAGAATTTTCTTAGCCACTCTTTATGGTAAATCTATTTTTAAAATATAGAATTCACAGAAGGCAGTAGAAAATTAAACTTTTCAAATAAATGAAGGAAGCAGTAATATTAATACCAACCAACTTTCTGTAATTCAGTGGGTTAATAGGCTAGAACTATAATGATAATCACGGACTTAAAATGAGGAACATTAAATTTGCTAAATTCTAGGGGGAAAATGGCAATAGAATAAATCTTCAAGTAAAGAAAAATGAAATAACTGAGCTTATATTTCTAAACACAGAAAAGATGTCATTCAAAAATAAGGATTGAATAAAGACATATTTAGACAAAATCTGAGAGAATCAGTTGCAAGTCAGTCTGAACTACAAAGATACACTAAACATGAGTCCTTTAGGCCAAAAGAAAATTTTCTCAGATGGAAAAAAGAGAACTGGCCACAGTGGTCATTGCTGTGGATCTTAGCCACTCAGGAGGCTGAGGGAGGAGGACCCTATGAGCCCAAGAGTTTGAAACAAACCTGGGGAACATATTGAGACTTGTATCAGAAGAATAAGGAAGAAGGAGAAGGGAAAGGAGGAGGAAGATGAGGAGGAACAGGAGGATGAGGATGAGGAGGACGAGGAGAGGAAGGAAGGAAGGAAGGAAAAGAAAAGAAAAGAGAAAAGAAAGGAAGGAAGGAGGGAGGGAAGGAAGGAAGGAAGGAAGGAAGGAAGGAAGGAAGGAAGGAAGGAAGGAAGGAAGGAAAGAAAGAAGGAAGGAAGGAAGGAAAGAAAGAAGGAAGGAAGGAAGGAAGGAAAATAAAAGAAAAGAGAGAAAGGGAGGGAAGAAGAAGAAGGAGAAGAAGAAGAAGAAGAGGTGGAGGAGGAGGAAGAGGAAGAGACGGTGGCAGAGGAAGAGAAGGAAGAACGAGAAAAGGAGGAACCTCAAAAAAGGGGCAAAATGTATATAAAAATATGCATTAATGTCAAATATACAAAATAATGTCATATATTATAGTGTTCTAAATATATATAGAAGAAGAAGAAGAGGAGGAAGAGGAGGAGGAGGAGGAGAAAAAGAAGAAGAAGAAGAGGAGGCGGAAGAAGAAGAAGAAGAAAGAGGAGGAGGAGAAGAGGGAGGAGGAGGAGGAGAAGAAGAAAAATAAGAAGAAGACGGAGGAGGAGGAAGAAGTGGTGGCAGAGGAGGAGAAGGAAGAAGAAGAGGAGGAGGAACCCAAAAAAATGAGGCAAAATATATATGAAAATATGCATTAATTTGAAATATACAAAATAACGTCATATATTATAGAGTTCTAAACATAGAGAGAATTAAAAGTTGATCATTTATGAGAAGACCTCTTAGCAAATGAGGAGTAAAAAATAACTTCTTAATTATAACATGATACATGGCTTCAAATGTTTAAAATATGCCAAATGTCCCCAAATTAATCTATAATAATGCAAACAAAATTTGAAATATTATATTTGTTTTCATTAAAATTGTAAATCTAGTTTTAAATCTATATGGAAATGTGATGGGTCAAGAATACACAAAACTTTGAAGAAGAATAAGCCTGAAAGAATTATACTATTAATTATTAAAACCTATTACAAAGTGATAATAATAATAATGCAGTATGGTAATGACAGAAGAATAGATAACTAAGGCAATGTAATAAAAAAGAGTTTGGAAACAGAATTAACTAATTTATGACAAAGGAGATACTATACGGCGTGAGAATCAATGATCTTTAAGCAAATAATGCTAGATTAGATTTCCATATAAAAAAAATTATCTTGACCTTTACCTTGTGCCATATACAAAAATCAATTCTACATGGATTGCAATCTAAACAATAACACTTTAAAGTAAAATACCAAAACAATACAATTTTTTTAAATCTTAAAATTTATTTAAAACAATTATAAAGAGTTAAATAATAAAATTTTAAAAAGAAAACATATAAAATCATTTTGCTGACCTTTGAGTGAGCAAAGATTTGTAAGGATTCCTAACACAACAAGGAGCTAATTGTAAAGAAAAACAGTAATAACTTAGGAAATATGAAAACTAAGAGATTTTCATTCACCAAAAACCACCTGAAGAGAATGAATAGGTAATCAACAGAGTGAGACAAAATACTTGAAAGATAGATATCTGAAAACAGGCTTATGACCAGAATATGTAAAGCACTATAAATTAATAGAAAAATGATGATCAAACAATAAATGGACAAAAGACTTCGTCAAGATAAAAAGAGTATTCAAGTGTCTAACAAACATCTGAAAATATGCTCAACAACATTGGTCATCAGGGAGATGCAAATTAAACCATGATGTATTACTACTACTGCATTAAATACAAAAGATAAAAAATAGCAAGTGTTTGGCAGGGACATGGCCTAGCCAGAATTCTCTTATAATAGTTACCAGAGTACAGCTCTCTGCAATCACTTTAAAATGTTATTAAAGCTATCTACTGTAGCTGAACATAAACATATCCTAGAATCTAGCAATTCTACTTCTAAGCATATAACCAATAAAAATGTATACATACATATATCTAAAAATACACTAAAATATTCATAGCAATACTATTCATAAGCAAAAACAATAGGAGGATGGTACATAAAGTGAAATATTTTATCACAATGGATTACTGTGCAACAATGGGAATGAATAATGCAATAACATGTAAAAATCACAAATAATAAATGTTGAATGAAACAAGCTATACAGAAAATAGTTCACATTATTTGATCCCTGAAATGGTATGGCTGTGTCCCCAACCAAATCTCAACTTGAATTGTATCTCCCAGAATTTCCACATGATATGGGAGGGACTCAGCGGGAGGTAATTGAATCATGGGGGCTGCTCTTTCCTGTGCTATTCTTGTGATAGTGAATAAGTCTCACGAGATCTGCTGGGTTTATCAAGGGTTTCTGCTTTTGCTTCTTCCTCATTTTCTCTTGCGGCTGCCATGTAAAAAGTGCCTTTTGCCTCCCACCATGATTCTGAGGCCTCCCCAGCCATGTGAAACTATAAGTCCAATTAAACCTCTTTTTCTTCCCAGTCTTGGGTATGTCTTTATCAGCAGTGTGAAAACAGAATAATAGAGTGGGGCGTTGATGAAAGGTACCCAAAAATGTGGAAGCGATTCTGGAACTGGGTAACAAGCAGATGTTGGAACAGTTTGAAGAGCTCAGAAAAAAAAGCAGGAAAATGTGGGAAAGTTTGGAACTTCCTAGAGACTTATTGAATGGCTTTGCCCAAAATACTGATAGTGATACGGACAATAAAGTCCAGGCTGATGTGGCCTCAGATGGAGATGAGGAATTTGTTCGGAACTGGAGCAAAGTTGACTCTTGTTATGTTTTAGCAAAGAGACTGGCAGCATTTTGCCCCTGCCCTAGAAATTTGTGGAATTTTGAACTTGAGAAAGATGATTTAGGGTATCTGGCAAAAGAAATGTCTGAGCAACAAAGCATTCAAGAGGTAACTTGGGTACTGTTAAAGGCATTCAGTTTTATAAGGGAAGCATAAAAGTTTGAAAAATTTGCAGCATGACAATGCGATAGAAAAGAAAAACCCATTTTCTGAAGAGAAATTCAAGCCAGCTGCAGAAATTAGCATAAGTAGCAAGGACCCTAACATTAATCTCCAAGATCATGGGGAAAATGTTCCCAGGCCACGTCAAAGACCTTCACAGCAGCCCCTCCCATCATAGGCCCAGAGGCCCAGGAAGAAAAAGTAGTTTCGTGTGCTGGGCCCAGGGTCCCCATGCTCTGTGAAGCCTAAGGACTTGGCGCCCTGTGTCCCAGTCACTCTACCCATGGCTGAAAGGGGCCAATATACAGCTCAGGCTGTGGGTTCAGAGGATGGAAGCCACAAGCCTTGGTAGCTTGCATGTTGTGTTGAGCCTGCGAGTGAACAGAAGTCAAGAACTGAGGTTTGGGAACCTCCGCCTAGATTTTTCAGAAAATTTATGGAAACACCTCAATGACAAGGCAAATGTTTGCTGCAAGAGCAGGGCCCTCATGGATGTGGGGTCTGAGCCCGCACACAGACTCCCCACTGGGGCACTTCTTAGCGGAGCTGTGAGAAGAGAGCCACCTTCCTCCAGAACCCAGAATGGTGGATCCACTGACAGCTTGCACCTTGCACCTGGAAAAGCCGCAGACACTCAATGCCAGCCTGTGAAAGCAGCCAGGAGGGAGGCTATACCTGGTAAAGCCACAGGGACAGAGCTGCCCAAGACTATGGGAACCCACCTCTTGCATCAGTGTGACCAGGATGTAAGACCTGGAGTCAAAAGAGATAATTTTAGAGCTTTAAAATTTCACTGCCTCACTGGATTTCAGACTAGCATGGGACCTGCAACCTCTTTGTTTTGGCCAATTTCTCCCATTTGGAATGGCTGTATTTACCCAATACTGTACCCCCATTGTATCTAGAAGTAACTAGCTTATTTTTTATTTTACAGGCTCAGAGGTAGAAGGGACTTGCCTTATCTCACATGAGACTTTGGACTGTGGGCTTTTGAGTTAATGCTGAAATGAGTTAAAACTTTGGGGGACTGTTGGGAAGGCATGATTAGTTTTGAAATGTGAAGATATGAGATTTGGGAGGGGCCAGAGGCAGAATGATATGGTTTGACTGTGTCCCCACCCAAATCTCAACTTGAATTGTATCTCCCAGAATCAGCATATGTTGGTGGAGGTAATTGAATCATGGAGGCTGGTCTTTCCCATGCTATTCTCATGATAATAAATAAGTCTCACGAGATCTCACAGGTTTATCAGGAGTTTCTGTTTTTGCTTCTTCCTTATTTTCTCTTGCTGCCACCATCTAAGAAGTGCCTTTTGCCTCTTGCCATGATTCTGAGGCCTCTCCAGCCATGTGGAACTGTAAGTTCAATTAAACCTCTGTTTCTTCCCAGTTTCAGCTATATCTTAATCAGCAGCATGAAAATGGACTAACACAATCTCATATATATAAACTTCCAATACAAGTATATTCCTCTACATTGCTAGAAGATAGAAGCATTGTTTTATTTTTGCAAGTGACCAGAAGTGGATAAAGATGGATTCTGAAATCTGGATTTTAGTTTTATGATTATATTCAATTTGTGAAAATTCATCATCCCTGAATGATTATAATTGATACATATAAAGAACATATTTTATGCTTGAATTTTTTTGTTGCAACCAAGAAAATCCAGGTAAGTTGCTTAGGTGTCTTAGTAGTAGACTGAGCTAAGAGAGGCCTAAACTAGGAAACATCTGGAATTTCTAATTGCAGGTGGTAAGTCTGGCTTGCAAGGACTAGACACCACCCTTACATTCTTCCTAACCTTTGTTAACAATTATTCTACTCAATTACCATATGAAAATAATTGTTCTAATTTTTCACTCCCAGAAGTGAGTGAGAACATGTGAAGCATTTCTTTCTGTGCCTATATTATTTTACTTAACACAATGTTCTCCAGTTCCATCCATGTCATTGCAAATGTAACTTCTGAAAAACTTTACCTAAATCAGGAGAATGACTGGAGGATTAGGACTAGAACAGAATGAATTTATGGAAGAAGGCAGGGAGGAATCTCAATCCTAGGGTAAAGTTAGAATTTGGACATAGAGGAAGATAGTGAGAGTCAATAAACACATCAGGGATACTGATGGAGAGGAAGGGAATTATAAACTCTATTAGATCCAAGATAAAATATCAGATGCATAATTAGTATCAATGTCCATTATGCCAAACTCATAATGTACAAATACAAGCATAGAAGTTTATAATCTTTTTGGCTGAATCAAGGTTAAGAGTTAGTTCCTCAGGCTTCAATCGGCACAAGGAATATGTCCCTCCTGAAATCTTACTAACACTATAGTCAAGCAAAGATCAATAAGTCAAAGAAGTGCATACAAAAAGTTTTCAAGCCACAGGGAAGAGGAATCAGAGTCTATCATCCAGGAGGACAAGAATGTAGATCAGATTGAGGTAGGAGACTAGAAGACCTATCTCCTGTCACAATGGAATGAAGTAAAGAAAATAGCAGAAACCACCAGATTACAACAAAAGCAATCCCTAGTTGCCTTCATTGTTCATTCGTGTAAGACACTTCTACCAGCACCGTGATAGTTTACAAGTGCCAAGGCAATAACAAAGAAGTTATCAGTCCTTTCCTAGAAGGTTCTAAATAACCCACCCCTTAATTTGCATCAACCTGTACCTTAATTAAAAGTGGATATAAAAGGGTATATATACAATTGCCAACAACTCATATGTTATCGACTCTGGACACACTGCCTACGAGTTAGCCCTGCTCCATAAGGAGCAGTACCATTCAATAAAAGATTGCCATCTAACACCATCAGCTTACCATTGAATCCTTTTCTGAGTGAAGCCCAGATACTCTTCCAGGCCAGGCCCCAATTTTGGAGCTCACTATTTCTCCATCAAGATGAACAAGAAATTTAACAGGACATAGGACCTGAACAAATACTTAGATTTGGTACTAACTAGAGCTAGCTTTACAAGTTGTTCTTTGTTTGTATGTAGAAGACTGGCTATACTTCAAGATTCAAAAAGCAGGTAGGCAACCTCTACAAGAGTAGTTCTCAAACTTTTGGCATCCGAACCTTTTACTTAAAAGGTGTTGAGGATCTCAAGAGCTTTGATTTATGTAAGCAATCTGTCTGTATTAGTCCAGCCTTGCACTGCTATAAATACCTAAGACTGGGTTATTTATAAAGAAAACAGGTGTAATTGACTCACCATTCTGTAGGCTATACAAGCAGCACAGTGACTTTTGTTCAGCTTCTGCAGAAACATCAGGAAATTTACAATCATGGCAGAAGGCAAGGGGAGCCATCACTTCACATCCACTGGAGCAGGAGAAAGAGAATGGGGGGAAGGTACCACACACCTTTAAACAACCAGATATCATGAAAACTCTGTCACAAGAACAACACCAAAGTGAAGGTGCCAAGCAATTTATTAAGTATTCACCCCCATGATCACATCACCTCCAATCAGATCCACCTCCAACATAGAGGATTATAGTTCAACATGAGATTTGGGTGAGGACACAGATCCAAATTATATCACTGTCTGCAATTACTGTATTAGAAATCAAAACAGAAAGTAAAAATATTTATTATTTTATTTAAAATCAACATTAAAAAACACTACATTTTAATAACATTTTATCTTTAAAAGCTATACTTTCTGAAACAACAATAAAAGAGTTAAAATTGAGTGGTATTTTTGTATTTTACAGTTCTCTCTAATATCTCTCTTATTAGAAACAGCTAAATTTTCGTACCTGCTTCTGTGTTGATACATTGTGTTGCAATATGCAATGATGTAGCCTCTGAAAAACTTTACTCATGAGAAAATGAGAGTTTAAAAAGGTAAAGAATATCTTAGTATTATTATTAAAATTATTTTTATGTTGCAGAATCCCTGAAAGGGACTCTGAGAACTCCTAAGAGTCCCTAGAAAATGTTTTAAGCACCATTATTTCATTAAATGCCAGTTTTGTCTCAGAACTCAGGATGTGACTAATCCTACAGAAGCAAGTCATCTTAACCTATATTCAACTATCACAGCATGAAACCTCATATTTTTGAAAGAATATATAAGTCCACTCTCAGGATAATATATGAGGGAAAAGTATATTCATAGCTTCGATATAAGTGATGGATAAATTTGCCATAGAAATGAGCTGAATTATTCCAAACAAGTTTTAATTGTCATCTTTATTGATGCTTTAGAAAATCCTTGGCTAAATCAGAAGAGGATTTGTAGGGACACTGATGGAAAATACCTAGAAGAGAAGATTTTGAGAAATTATGGTGAGCATTTTTAACAGGGATAATGGAAATTTAAGTAAATCCACATAACAAGTAAGGGGAGTAGAGTGACAATAAAGAAATTGTATTTTATTAAATATTTTCTAGGTTATACCATATACAAACTCAAACATATACTTTCAGAGAGGAAGTTCACAAAATTGGTGAATTAGGACATGTTTGATCAGTAATCAGTTCTTGAGAAATGAGATTAGAAAGGAGTTTCTATGAAATTTATGATCTGTGTGATCACAAGGATGGGAGAAGTCACAAGAAAAAACAGCAACAAAATATTAGAGTTAAACCAAACTGAGCAGAGAGCTCCACTGGGATTGAGGTACACAATACTACTTTCATAAGTCTCACTATGCTCTTTTATAAGCAGATAAAAAATAAGATTATAAAGATATATATATATATGGATCGCAAATAATTATTTGGACTTTCTAAAACTGGAAGAAGAGTTTCTCTTCTCTGAAATCATAAATCACTAAACTTTGTCTCAATGAGTAGAAATCTGCAAATACCAGAAAATATTAGAGGATCCTGAAAATTAAATTCCCATAACATTTTAAAATTAAAATACAGATTTAAATATTATCTTGCTGAAATAGTAAGCATGACTAATGCCACATTGCAAAAGCTGAACTTAATCATTTGGGAAAAAATAAGAAATAACTGAACATAAATCTGACTCAAAGAGCCTTGGAAAAATCAGGAATTCCTTGGCATAAGCCAATACTTGGTTGTCAACATAAGCTATCAGAACTCTGATTTGGTGTGCTTCTATGAACCTGTGAATAAAGTTACCAAAGTTTATTATCATATGAAAAAGTTAAAAAGCTAAATTGGATATTAAAGATAACATGAGCTTTGCCATGTCAAAATCAAATCCAAAATACTAACTTCTTATTTAAGTGAAATACTAGCAACTTATTCATTTAAATATACTTTTAAACAGAATTAACTTTACTTTTTGGGATATACCCGCCCGATTTGCATTTATGGTTTTTTCCTAAAGAAAACAATTAATTTTATTTCAAACTCCTCAGCATATGACAATAGCTTTTTAAAATTCACTTTATATTTCTTAAAAAGGAAATCTATTTCTAATACAAGCCAGAACAAATGGCATAAAAATATATTGTGTACTTATGTATATTTTATTTGGAGAAAAGTGAAGTAGTGGGCAAGTATGGAAGTTACTATCAGTTTCACAAAATTGTACATAAAACAAAAAAATTAGAAGCAAAATATGTGCCAGGCACTGTTGCTCATGCCTGTAATCCCAGCACTTTGGGAGGCTGAGGCAGGAGGAGTCCTTGAGCCCAGAAGTTCAAGATTAGCCTGGGCAACATAGTGAGACCTTGTCTCTACACAAAATGGAAACATTTAGCCAGACATGGTGCCATGTGCCAGCTACTCTGGAGGCTGAAGTGAAAGACTGGCTTCAGCCCAGGAGGTAGAGGCTGCACTGAGCAAAGATCATGCCACTACACTCCAGCTTGCTGGGTGCCAGAGTGAGAAACTATCTCAAAAAAAAAAAAAAAAAAAGAAAAAGAAAAGAAAAGAAAAATTGAGTATTGATATGGTTTGGCTCTGTGTCCCTACCCAAATCTCATGTTGAATTGTAATTCCCAGTGTTGGAGTTGGGGCCTGATGGAAGGTGTTTTGATCATGGAGGTGGTTTCTAATGGTTTAGCATTATCCCCCTAGTACTGTCTCATGATAGAATTCTCAAGAGATCTGGTTGTGGAAAGTGTGTAGCACCTCCTTCTTCACTCGCTCTCTCTCTCTTCTGCCAGTTATGTGAAGACAGGCTTTCTTCCCCTTCACCATCTACTATGATTGTAAGTTTCCTGAGGCTTCTATAGCCATGCCTTTTGTACAGCCTGTGGAACTGTGAGTCAACTAAACTAAAATTTTCTCATAAATTACTCAGCCTTAGGTAGTTCTTTATAGTAGCGTGAGAACAGACTAATGCAAAAAATTGGTACCAGAGAAGTGGGGAATTGCTATAAACATACCTAAAAATCTGGAAGCAGCTCTGTAACTGGCTAATGGGCAGAGGTTGGAAGTTTGGAGGACTCAGAAGAAGAGAAGTGGAGGGAAAGTTTGGAACTTTCTATAGACTTGTTAAACTGTTGTGACCAAAATGCTGATAGTGATATGAATGATGAAGTCTAGAATGAGGTGATCTCAGATGAAGATAAGGCACTTATTGGGAACTTGTGTTAAGGTCACACTTTCTATACTTTAGCAAAGAGCCTGGTTGCATTGTGCCCCTGCTCTAGAGATCTGTTGAACTTTGAATTTGAGAGAGATGATTTAGGGCAGGGGTACCCAATCTTTTGGCTTCCCTGGGCCACATTGGAAGAAGAAGAATTGTCTTAGGGCACATATAAAATACACTAACACTAACTGACTTTTTTTTTTTTTTTTAGCTGATGAGCTAAAAAAAAAAAAAAGAATCACAAAAAAATTCATAATATTTTAAGAAAGTTTATGAATTGTGTTGATTGACATTCAAAGTCATCTGGGGCAACATGCAGCCTGCATGCCATGGGTTGGACTAAATTGATTTAGGGTAACTGGTAGGAAAAAATGTCTAAGCACCAAAATGTTCAAGATATAACCTGGCAGCTTCTAACACTATATTAATATGCATTTGCAAAGAGACGGTCTGAAATTGGAACTTATATTTAAAAGGGAAGCAGAGTGTAAAGGGTTGGGAAATTTGCAGCCTGACCACATGGTAGGAAAAACAAAAACAAAAACCAAACCAAACCAAAACAAAACAAAAAGCATTATCTGAGGAGGAATTCAAACCAACTGCAGGAATTTGCATAAGTAAAGGGGAGCTAAATGTTAAAATCCAAGACAATGGGGAAAATGCCTCCAAGGCATTTCAGAGGCCTTCACGGAAGCCACCTCCATCACAGACCTGGAGGCCACAGGGAAGGAATGGTTTAATGGTCCAAAACCAAGGACATGCTGCTCTGTGCAGCTTTGAGACACAACTCCCTGCATCCCAGCTGCTCCAGCTTAAGCCATGAATGAAAAGGGCCAAGGTACAGCTCAAGCAATTGCTTCAGAGGGTATAACACCCAAACTTTAGAAGCTTCCACAGAGTGTTAAACCTGAGGGTGTACAGAAGGCAAGAATTGAAGTTTGGGAGCCTCTAACTGGATTTCAGAGGATGTATGGAAATGCCTGGATGTCCAGGCAGAAATCTGCTGCAGAGGTGGAGCCCTCATGGAGAACCTCCACTAGGGCAGTGCGAAGGGGAAATGTGGTATTGGAGAGCCTCGACACCAAATCCCCACTGAAGCACTGCCTAGTGGATCTCTGAGAAGAGGGCACTGTCATCCACTGCCTTCCAGACCCCAGAATGGTAGATCCACCAATAGCTTGTCTCTACTGCCTAGAAAAGCCACAGGTACTCAATGCCAGACAGTGAAAGCAGCTGCAGGGTCTGTACCTTGCAGAGCCACAAGGGAAGAGCTGCCCAAGGCATTAGGAGTCCACTCCTTGCATCAGTGTTGCCTGGATGTGAGACATAGAGTCAATAGTGATTATTTTAGAGCTTTAAAGTTTAATGAATGCTCTGCTGGATTTTGGACTTATGTGGGGCCCATAGCCCCTTGGATTTGGCCAATTTCTCACTTTGGAATGGAAACATTTACACAAGGCCTGTGCCACCATTGTATATTGGAAGTAACTAATTTGTTTCTAATTTCACAGGCTTATAGGTGAAAGGAACTTGCCTTGTCTCAGATGAGACTTCAGACTGGAACTTTTGAAATAATGCCAGAATAAATTAAGAATTTGGGGGACTGTGGAGAAGACATGATTGTGTTTTGAAATGTGAGAAGAACATGAGGCTTGAGAGGGGCCAGAGGTGGAATAAGATGATTTGGCTCTGTGTCCCAACCCAAATCACATGTTGAATTGCAATTCCCAATGTTGAAGGTGGGGCCTGGTGGGAAGTGACTGAATAATGGGGGTGGTTTCTAATGTTTTAACACCATCCCTCTAGTGCTGTCTTATGATAGAGTTCTCATGCGATCTTGTTGTTTGAAAGTGTAGCACCTCACTCGCTCTCTCCCTCTCTGTCCTGCTAGCCATGTGAAGACAAACTTGCTTCTTTGTCAACTTCTGCAATGATTGTAAGTCTCCCAGCCATGCCTCCTGTACAGCCTACAGAATTGTGAGTCAATTAAACCTTTTTACTCCATAAATTACCAAATCTCAGGTAGTTCTTTGGGCCAAAGAACTACTGTAAAAACGGACCAATACAAGTGTCATAATTTGACATTAAATTAAGAGAATCAATTAAAACTATTGCTAAAAAATTTTACTCAGCTTATGAAATTTTGGATGTGTGATGTGTAATCTTAGTTATCAATTTTTGAAGTTTAAAATAGAATACTATCTTGCTAGATTTTACTTTGAAGAATTGAATAAATACGATGTTGCTAATTCCATGTGTATTAACCTATAAAAATCTCTAAAAATTGTGAACACTTTTATGAGCAGTTTAACCACTCATCTTTGTGAACTCCAAATATCTGAGACAAGTCTTAATCTAGAAAGCGGTTTTTGTTGTTGTTGTTTGTTTGTTTTGTTTCTTTTTTGGCTGAAGTTAAGGATGAGTGCCTTTCCTGATGACATGTGCCCAAGGTGGTCCAAGCATGGCTTGGTTTTATACATTTTAGGGAAACAAGAGACATCAATCAATATGTGTAAGATGAATATTGGTTTGGTCCAGAAAGGAAGGACAACTACAAGCAAAGGCAGGACAACTTGAAGTGGGGAGAGGGTTTCCAGGTCATAGGTAGCTACAACAAATGGTTGCATTCTTTTGAATTTCTAATTAGCCTTTCCAAAGGGGGCAATCAATCAGATATGCATTTATCTCAGTGAGCTGAGGGATGCCTTTGAATAGCATGGAAAGTCGGTTTGCCCTACGCAATTCCCAGCTTGACTCTTTCCTTTAGCTTAGTGATTTTGGGACCCCAAGATTTATTTTCCTTTCACCTCTTAAATGGCATGCTAGTATATTTTAACAAAAAGATTATTACTTTGTTATATATGTATTACTGGAGTGTTTATAATTGTTTAAATTATAATTATTTTTTAGTGTTTAGTAAGCCTTGGTAGACAAGGTAATTATATTCTAAGACTAATAACTTACTTAGAGAAATAATATGGTACATGAAGCAACGAGAGTTTGGTTTGAGATTATACAATATAGATGGGTTTAGGAATTCAGGTAAGAGGGTATCCTAACAGAGATAAGTCAAATGAGTGAGATTTTGTGGAGAAAATGAGTAGGGCTTTGGGCAAAAAGGAAAGGAAGCATTTGGCTTTTTTGAGGAACAACATAAGCAATAGCAACATCACTGATCCTGATATCTGTGGTTATCCAGAGAGAAGTTGGCTTTGCTAGAGTGCTTGCAGTAGCAGGTCAATCAAATGAGATTGCGTTGGAACTGAGGGATAAGGAGTTTTAAACCGGGACAACCAAATAAAAGTGATATTTTAAATATGCACTGAGAATCAGTTTAAAAATAGCAAGAATTTGGTGACTATAAATATAAATTTAAGCCTATTGAAGTTATCTAAATGTGAAGTCATCAAAATCTGAATAAGATATTAACAATGCAAAGGAAAAAACAGATATGAAAGATCATAAATGGAGACCCTGTTAGATAATTTATAGCATATAGGAAGTAAAATTATCTTCCCGATAGTATGGTTAATTTTGAGCACTTCTGTATTAGCTGTATAATTATTTCTTTCTTCCTTTTTACTTGATTTGCTAATTCAATATTAGTTGTGCAGTAAGTAAGGAACATAAAATACATTTATAGAAGTACTTCTTTCAACTTTGTTCATATTCTGCTTATTCATGACAAATTTGAAAAAGTTTTTAAGGTGGTAAATGTATGTTGACAGGAGAAATATTTTCTAAGTTGAAAATTAATTTTTCATTATACCTTTCCTACAAAATTAATTCCTTTACTCTTCCAAATATTATTTTCTCATATTGTTTTGTTAATTTGAATTCCTGTGAAAAATTAATGTGACATCTTGAATTTTGTAAAACCTTATCAATGAAAATAATACTCTTATATAACATATTATATTTAATTAAGTGGGAGAAATGTCTTCTGTTTACAGCAAAACGAATACTCTCAGTTGCTCCACAGACTATGAGGCAAAGCAAGAAAAATGCTGTGTCTAATCTTATCAATTAAAATCATTTACTTAAAATGAAATTCTTGACTTAAATGCTGTAACCTATTTCTTTATGACATTCAGAAACAAATGCTATAACGTATGAATAGAAATGTGTTAAAGAAACAGGCAGTGTCTCAGAAAGGTAATTGCTTTACTTCTGCAGTGAAAAACTATCACTGACATTACTAAAGTTTTCATTTGCTTTTTAGCCAATGTAATTATAAGTAAGTAATTTTTTGATGGAGTTTTGGAAAGTATAACTCTTGGATTGACCAAGAATGAGATAAAAAGGTAAAAATCTTCTTTTAACAAATATATTGTTTATTTCAACATCCACATCTGAAGGCGTATATCATACTGTAGAAGACTTCTTTATGTTCCTGATATGAGACTAGCTTTATGATCTGAAAAACCTTAAGCCTATAGAAACAATTCTAATAAAATTAGGACCTAAAACCATTAGAAAAAAAATTACATACACTTCTTTTGATGGTTAATGATTGTAGCTACAACCAGAAGAGTTACCCTGAGGCATCAATAAATGTAAGCACTAAGACATGTATTCAGCACCTGAAAGAAATCAACAACTACCTAATGATGGCCTTGTATAGACATAGGAATATTATTTTTTCTATAAGTAGACAGTACAGTTTCTCTACCAATATGGAAAAATGTAAGACAAGATAAATCTGTGAGTGTACTGAAACTACGGGTGTCAGGCATTTATAAATTCAGATATTCAGTGTCCAGCATTAAGAGTGTTAAGAGAATAATTAAAACACAGAATTTGAAGTCTATCTGGTTTCTCTGAGGCTACCATTTATTTACTATATAAATTTATGTAAGTCATATTATCTAGGCTTCATTTTTTTATCAATAAAATAGAAATAATAATAGTATTAAAATACTATAGTACAGTTATGAGAATTGAATGTGACTATTGCTTAAAGCTCTCAGAGCAGGGCATAGCTGCTCTCACTTACTAGGGATAACGGTAGTGATCATAATTATTATTTACTTGTTTATATTGCTGACATAGCCAAGCATGGCTTTATTAAGCAGGACAAGCTATATTGAAGAAGGACCATATTTGAAACTAAACCTATCCATTGAGATGGGAAAAGAAATGAGGGGATGTACCCAGCATAAAGAGGAAAAAAAACTGCAGACAAATTCAGGCATTAGAACTTGGTATGTTATGGGAAAAGCCACAGATATATGTGAATTTTCTAGTTCCAGAATATTCACTCAGGAAATGGGGTATCTAAATATGCAACTGGAGGCAAACTAAGAGGTAACCAAGGAGTAGTTTCTAGTGTGGAGACTGCACTAGGAATTCAATCCCAAAGTCAAGGATTTTACACTGGGATTTAATCCCAAAGTCAGTGAATGAAGCATAAATCCCTAGAGTTCAAAGTACCCTTCAATTTCTCTCAGTAAGATATTACTTTGCAGAATGGCATATTATCTCCCAGGATAAGATCATTACACTGGACGTGTCCTCTTCATTTGAGCATCTAATGAAGTAGTTCAGTGGCATTTGGGATCAATGCTGCAATGAAACTCAGCGTATTTAAAAGTTTAAGAAACATATGGGAATTGGAACTTAACCAGAGAATAGCACATTTATGTCTCTCCTCTCATACCTAAGTAATATGTAAATACTTACATAAAAAATTTTTGAAATTGTTTATTTCTCCCTCTCTATGTATGTGTGTGTGTGTGTGTGTGTGTATGTGTGTGTGGGACATGATAAGGTCCTTTTATACTCAGACAATAAACTTGTGAAGAAAATTAAGGAATTAATAACTCAACTTCAGTCCCCTCTAGTACTCATTTCCATAGCCAGCTTACATTCAGTGTTTCCTCATTATAACTGCTTTGTGCATGCTTCAATTTGCTTATACCTCTGTCCCTTCATATTTCTACCCTAGAAGTCATCAAAGCTACATGTAACATATCACTTCCTCCTTACAAACATCAGAGCAATAAGCATGGATAGAGTAAAACGCATAACCAAGATGACCATGCTGGTCATGAATGTGTGCACCTCAGATCTCCCTTCAAGAGAACCTACTGCGGTGAGCACAGCAGACTTAAAGCCCCCACCTGCAGCATCTAAAGATTCTCTGCCACACTCAGGCCAAAGCCCTACTTGGTCAGGCTGCTTGGGCCAATAAATGGGCATGACAGAATATTAGGGATGAGTTATTTCTGTCTCATGCTCTAACAATTCAACTCTTCCAATGGTCAGCCTTGTGAGGGACTCCACATGGGCCTGGCCAAGACATTCTCAGATATACCACAGAATGATGCTCTCCTACCCACTTTTCCTACCTTTTCTCTCATTTCACAGGTGTTGGACCTGCATCACAGTCTAAAGACTCTTCTCATCTGTGCCCAACACTCCCTTTTATCCTTCACCATCATTTCTCCCAATAAATTGCTTACACATCCAATCCCACCATGGCATCTGGCTCTGGAAGGCCCTGAATTAATCACTTACTAACTCTAAATTCTTCACTACATATCTCAGGATGAATATGTGCTTTCATTTGGATCCTATTGTCTTTCCTTAGTCAATTTAGCTACCTATCATCCCAGATCAACAGTATATTTTGGTTGCTTCCAAGATGGCCAAATAGGAACAGCTCTGGTCTACAGCTCCCAGAGAGATCAACACAGAAGATGAGTGATTTCTGCATTTCCAACTGAGGTACCTGGTTCATCTCACTGGGACTGGTTGGACAGTGGGTGCAGCCCATGGAGGGTGAGCCAAAGTAGGGTGGGGTGTCACCTCACCCAGGAAGTGCAAGGGGTCAGGGGATTTTCCTTTCTTAGTCAAGGAAAGCTGTGAGTGACTGCACCTGGAGGAATGGTACGCTCCTGCCCAAATACTGCACTTTTCTTTTGGTCTTTGCAAAAAGCAGACCAGGAGATACCCTCCCATGCCTGGCTTGGCCAGTCCCACACCCACGGAGCCTTGCTTGCTGCTAACACAGCAGTCTGAGATCGACCTGGGACACTGGAGCTTGGTGAGGAGAGGGGCGTCTGCCATTGCTGAGGCTTGAGTAGGCAGTTCTATGCTCACAGTGTAAACAAAGCAGCAGGAAAGCTCGAACTGGGTGGAGCCCACCTCAGCTCAGCAAGGCCTACTGCCTCTCTAGAGTCCACCACTTTGTTCAGATATCTGAACAAAAGGCAGCAGACAGTTTATCCAGACTTAAATTTTCTTGCCTAACAGCTCTGAAAAGGGCAGTGGTTCTCCCATCATGGTGTTTGAGTTTTGGTAACAGACAGACTGACTCCTGAACTAGGACCCCGACCCCTGTGTAGCCTGACTGGGAGATATCTCCCAGTAGGGGCCGACAGACACCTCATACCAGCGGGAGCCCCTCTGAGATGAAGCTTCCAAAGGAAGGATCAGGCAGCAGTATTTGCTATTCTGCAGCCTCTGCTGGTGATACCCAGAAAAACAGGGTCGGGAGTGGACCTCCAGCAAACTCCAACAGACCTGCAACTGAGGGGCCTGTCTGTTAGAAGGGAAACTAACAAACAGAAAGGAATAGCATCAACATCAACAAAAAAGGATGTCCACATGAAAACCCCATCTGTTAGTCACCAACATCAAAGACCAAAGGTAGATAAAACACAAAGATGAGAAGAAACCAGAGCAGAAAGGCTGAAAATTCCAAAAACCAGAACACCTCTTCTCTTCCAGAGGAACACACCTCCTCGCCAGCAAGAGAACAAAATTGGATGGAGAATGAGTTTGACGAGTCGACAGAAGTAGGCTTCAGAATGTCGGTAATAACAAACTTCTCTGAGCTAAAGGAGCACGTTTCAACCCATCATAAGGAAGCTAAAAACCTTGAAGAAAGGTTAGATGAGTGGCTAACTAGAATAACCAGTGTAATCAAGACCTTAAATGACTTGATGGAGCTGAAAACCATAGTACAAGAACTTCATGAACCATTAACAAGCTTCAATAGCCAATTTGATCAAGCAGAAGAAAGAATATCAGTGATTGAATATCAAATTAATGAAATAAAGTTAAAGGCAAGATTAGAGAAAAAAGAGTGAAAAGAAACAAACAAATCCTCCAAGAAATATGGGACTATGTGAAAAGACCAAATTTACATTTGATTGGTGTACCTGAAAGTGACGAGGAGAATAGAACTAAGTTAGAAAACACTCTTCAGGATATTATCCAGGAGAACTTACCCAACCTAGCAAGGCAGGCCAACATTCAAATTCAGGAAGTACAGAAAACACCATAAAGACATTCTTCAAGAACAGCAACCCCAAGACACATCATGTGAGATTCACCAAGGTGGAAATGAAGGAAAAGAATGTTAAGGGCAGCCAGAAAGAAAAGCCAGGTTACCCACAAAGGGAAGCCCATCAGACTAATAGTGGATCTCACAGCAGAAACCTCACAAGCCAGAAGAGAGTGGGGGGTCAATATTCAACATTCTTAAAGAATTTTCAGCCCAGAATTTCATATCCAGCCAAACTAAGCTTCATAAGTGAAGGAGAAATAAAATTCTTTATAAACAAGCAAATGCTGAGAGATTTTGTGACCACCAGGCCTGCCTTATAAGAGCTCCTGAAGGATGCACTAAACATGGAAAAAAACAACTGATACCAGTAACTGCAAAAACATGCCACATTGTAAAAACCATCGATGCTATGAAGAAACTTCATCAATTAATGGGAGAAATAACCAGCTAGCATCATAATGACAGGATCAGATTCAGAGATAGCAATATTAACCTTAAGTGTAAATAGGACAAATGCCCCAATTAAAAGACACAGACTGGCAAATTGGATAGAGTCAAGACCCATCAGTGTGCTGTATTCAGGAGACCCATCTCACATGCAAAGACACACATAGGCTCAAAATAAAGGGATGGAGGAAGTTCTACCAAGCAAACGGAAAGCAAAAAAAAAAAAAAAAAAAAAAAAAAAAAAAAAAAAAAAAAAAGCAGGGGTTGCCATCCTAGTCTCTGATAAAACACACTTTAAACTAACAAATATCAAAAGAGACAAAGAAGGCCATTACACAATGGTAAAGGGATCAGTTCAACAAGAAGAGCTAAACTAAATATATAGGCACCCATTACAGAAGCACCCATATTCATAAAGCAAGTTTTAAGAGACCAACAAAGAGACTTAGACTGCCACACAATAATAATGGGAGAATTTAACACTCCAATGTCAATATCAGACAGATCAACGAGACAGAAAATTAACAAGGATATCCAGGACTTGAACTCAGCTCTGGACCAAGTGGACTTAAAATACATCTACAGAACTCTCCACACCAAATTAATAGAATATACATTCTTCTCAGCACCACATCACACTTATTCTAAAATTGACCACATAATTGGAAGTAAAATACTCCTCAGCAAATGTAAAAGAACAGAAATCACAACAAACTGTCTCTCAGCCCACAGTGCAAACAAATTAGGACTCAATATTAAGAAACTCACTCAAAACCACACAACTGCATGGAAACTGAACAACCTGCTCCTGAATGACTACTGGGTAAATAACAAAATGAAGGCAGAAATAAAGATGTTCTTTGAAATCAATGAGAAAAAAGATACAACATACCAGAATGTCTAGGATACATGTAAAGCAGTGTGTAGAGGGAAATTTATAGCACTAAATGCTCACAAGAGAAAGCAGGAAACATCTAAAATTGACACCCTAACACCACAATTAAAAGAACTAGAGAAGCAAGAGCAAACAAATTCAAAAGCTAGCAGAAGACAATAAATAACTAAGATCAGAGCAGAACTGAAAGAGAGAGAGATACAAAAAAATACTGCAAAAAAACAATGAATCAAGGAGCTGGATTTTTAAAAGATCAACAAAATAGATAGACAACTAGCAAAACTAGTAAAGAAGAAAAGAGAGTAGAATCAAATAGATGCAATAAAAAATGATAAAGGAGATATCACTACCGATCCCACAGAAATACAAACTACCATCAGAGAATATTATAAACACCTCTATGCAAATAAACTAACACAATCTAGAAGAAATGAATAGATTCCTGGACATATACACTCTCCCAAGACTAAACCAGGAAGAAGTTGAATTTCTGAATAGACCAAAAACAGGTTCTGAAATTGAGGCAATAATGAATAGCCTACCAACCAATAAAAGTCCAGGACCAGATAGATTCACAGTCGAATTCTACCAGAGGTACAAAGCGGAGCTGGTACCACTCCTTCTGAAACTATTCCAGTCAATAGAAAAAGAGGGACTCCTCCCCAACTCATTTTATGAGGCCAGCATCATCCTGATACCAAAGCCTGGCAGAGACACAACAAAAAAAGGAGACTTTTAGGCCAATATCCCTGATTAACATTGATGCAAAAATCCTCAATAAAATACTGGCAAAGCAAATCCAGCAGCACATCCACCATGATTCCACCATGATCAAGTCAGCTTCATCCACCACGATCAATTCAGCTTCATCCCTGGGATGCAAGCCTGGTTCAATATATGCAAATCAATAAACGTAATCCATCACATAAACAGAACCAATAACAAAAACCACATGATTATCTCAATAGATGCAGAAAAGGTCTTCAACAAAATTCAACAGCCCTTGATGCTAAAAACTCTCAATAAACTAGGTATTGATGGAATGTAGGTCAAAATAATAAGAGCTATTTATGACAAACCCACAGCCAATATTATACTGAATGGCCAAAAACTGGAAGCATTCCCTTTGAAAACCAACACAAGGCAAGGATGCCCTCTCTCACCAGTCCTATTCAACATAGTACTGGAAGTTCTGGCCAGTGCAATCAGGCAAGAGAAAGAAATAAAAGATATTCAGTTTGGAAAAGAGGAAGTCAAATTGTCTCTGTTTGCAGATAACATGATTTTATATTTAGAAAACCCCATCATCTCAGCCCAAAATCTCCTTAAGCTGATAAGCAACTTTAGCAAAGTCTCAGGATACAAAATCAATGTGCAAAAATTAAAAGCATTCTATACACCAAGAACAGACAGAGAGCCAAATCATGAGTGAACTCCCATTCACAATTACTACAAAGGGAATAAAATACCTAGGAATCCAACTTATAAAGGATTTGAAGGACCTCTTCAAGGAGAATTACAAACCACTGCTCAACAAAATAAAAGAGGACACAAACAAATGGAAGAACATACCATGCTCTTGGATAGAAAGAATCAATATCATGAAAATGGCCATATTGCCCATACTACCCAAGGTAATTTATAGATTCCATGCTATCACCATCAAGCTACCACTGACTTTCTTCACGGAATTGGAAAAAACTACTTTAAATTTCATATGGAACCAAAAAAGAGCCTGCATAGCCATGACAATCCTAAGCAAAAAGAACAAAGCTGGAGGCATCACACTAGCTGACTTTAAACTATACTACAAGGCTACAGTAACCAAAACTGCATGATACTGGTACCAAAACAGATATATAGACCAACGGAACAGAACAGAGGCCTCAGAAATAACACCACACATCTACAACCATCTAATCTTTGACAAACCTGACAAAAACAAGCAATGGGGAAAGGATTCCCAATGTAATAAATGGTGCTGGGAAAACTGGCTAGCCATATATAGAAAACTGAAACTGGATCCCTTCCTTACACCTTAAACAAAAATTAACACAAGATGGATTAAAGACTTAAATGTAAGAACTAAAACCATAAAAACCCTAAAAGAAAATCTAGGCAGTACCATTCAGGACATAGGCATGGGCAAAGACTTCATAACTAAAACACCAAAAGCAATGGCAACAAAAGCCAAAATAGACAAATGGGACATATTAAAGAGCTTCTGCACAGCAAAAGAAACTGTTATCAGAGGGAACAGGCAACATACAGAATGGGAGAAAATTTTTGCAATCTCTCCATCTGACAAAGAGCTAATATCCAGAATCTACAAATAACTTAAACAAATCTACAATAATAATAATAATAATAATAATAATAATAAAAACAAATAACCCCATCAAAAACTGGGTGAAGTATATGAACAGACACTTCTCAAAAGAAGACATTTATACAGCCAACAAACATACAAAAAAAAATGCTCATCATTACTGGTCATTAGAGAAATGCAAATCAAAACCACAATGAGATACCATCACACAACAGTTAGAATGGTGATCATTAAAAAGTCAGGAAACAACAGATGCTGGAGAGGATCTGGAGAAATAGGAACACTTTCACACTGTTGGTAGGAGTGTAAATTAGTTCAACCATTGTGGAAGACAGTGTGGTGATTCCTCAAGGATCTAGAATTAGAAATACCATTTGACCCAGCAATCTCATTACTGGGTATATACCCAAAGTGTTATAAATCTTGCAACTATAAAGACACATACACACGTATGTTTATTGTGGCACTATTCAAAGCAAAGACTTGGATGGACTTAGCAAATGGCCATCAATAATAGACTAGATAAAGAAAATGTGGCACTTATACACCATGGAATACTATGCAACCATATAAAAGGATGAGTTCATGTCCTTCGCAGGGACATGGATAAAGCTGGAAACCCTTATTCTCAGCAATACATCACAAGGACAGAAAACCAAACATTTACCACATGTTCTCACTCATAAGTGCAAGTTGACAATGAGAACACATGGACACAGGGAGAAGAATATCACACAACAGGGCCTGTTGGGGGTGGGGGTCTGGGGGAGTGACAGCGTTAGGAGAAACACCAAATGTAAGTGACGAGTTGATGGGTGCAGCAAACCAACATGGCACATGTATACCTATGTAACAAACCTGAACATTGTGCATATGTACCCTAGAACTTAAAGTATATTTTAAAAACCCAGTATATTTATTTTGTCTCTTCTCAAATTAGCAGAACTTCTCCCCCTACTCCTCACATTCAGATGTTCACCTTGTAAATATTTTACTGAAAAAAATAGAAGCATTCAGAAGCATCCAATAACACATCCACCGACCCACCTACTTTTATTCTCATATGCTCTGTCTTCACTTCTGATGTTGCCCTGTCCTCTTTACTTTGTGCATTATTAGGATTTTCCCACCCTTGAATTATTTCCTTCATAATTAAATATCAGCATCTATTTAAAAATCTTCTTGACCCCAAAAATCTCTCCAGCTACCATCTGTACTCATGGTCTACCTTTCTATTTTTCACATTGTTTCTTGAACCCAAGCTATTTTTTTTTTTTTTTTACTTTTAAGTTCAGGGGTACATACGCAGGTTTGTTATATAGGTAAATCTGTATCATAGGATTTTTTTGTACCGATTATTTCATCACCCAGGTATTAAGCCTAGGACACATTAATTACTTTTCCTCATCTCCCTCCTCCCACCTTCTAACCTCTGATAGGCCCCAGTGTTTATTGTTCCCCTCTATGTGCCCATGTCTTCTCATCATTTAGCTCCCAGTACTAAGTGAGATAATGTGGTATTTGCTTTTCTGTTCCTGGGTTAGTTTGCTAAAGATAATGGCCTCTAGCTCCATCCATGTTCCTGCAAAAGGCATGATCTTGCTCTCTTTTATGACCACGTAGTATTCCACAGTGTATTTGTACCATATTTTCTTTATGCAGTCTATCATTGGTGGACATTTAGGTTGATTCCATGTCTTTACTTTTGGGAATAGTGCTGCAATGAACATATAGGTTCATGTGTCTTTATGATATAATTATTTATATTCCCTGGGGTATATACCTAGTAAAGCGATGGCTGGGTCACACGGTAGTTCTGTGTTTTATTAGGTTGGTGTAAAAGTAATTGTGGCTTTTGCCATTACTTTTAATATCTCCTTGAGGAATCAACACACTGCTTTCCACAATGGTTGAACTAATTTATACTCCCACCAACAGTGTATAAGTGCTCTCCTTTTCTTTACAACCTTGCCAGCATCTGTTATTTCTTAACTCTTTAATAATAGCCATTCTGACTGGCGTGAGACGGTATCTAATGGTGAATTTGATTTGCATTTCTCTAATGATCAGTGAGGTTCTATAGGTTGTCTTCCAGGGTTTCTACAGTTTTGGGTTTTATGTTTAAGTATTTAATCCATCTTGAGTTAATTTATTTATATGGTGTAAGGAAGGGGTCCAGTTTCAACCTTCTGCATATGGCTAGCCAATTATCCCAGCACCATTTATTAAATAGGAAGTCCTTTCCCCATTGCTTGTTTTTGTCAGATTTGAAGATCAGATGGTTGTAGGTGTGCGGCCTTACTTTGGGGCTCTGTATTCTGTTCCACTGGTCTATGTATCTGATTTTCTAGTAGTACTGTACTATTCTGGTTACTTTTGCCATGTAGTATAGCATGAAGTTAGGTAGCATGATGCCTCCTGCTTTGTCCTTTTTGCTTGTGACTGCTTTGGCTATTCAGGGCCTTTTTGTTTCCATATGAATTTCAAAATAGTTTTTGCTAGTTCTGTGAAGAATGTCATTGGTAGTTTCATAGGAATAGCATTGAATGTGTAAATTGCTTTAGGCAGTATGGCCATTTTAATGATATTGATTCTTTGTATTCATAAGCATGGAATATTTTTCTATTTGTTTGTGTCATCTCTGATTTCTTTCAGCAGTGATTTGTAATTCTTCTTGTAGAGGTCTTTCACCTCCTTGGTTAGCTGTGTTCCTAGATATTTTATTCTTTTTGTGGCAGTTGTGAATGGGATTAAATTCCTGATTCGGCTCTTGGCTCGACTGTCGTTGGTGTACCAGAGTCCTAGTAATTTCTGTACATTGATTTTGTATCCTGAGACTTTTCTGAAGTTGTTTATCAGCTTAAGAGCTTTGGAGCTGAGACTATGGGGTTTTTGATATATAGGAACATGTTGCCTACAAACAGGGATTATTTGATTTCATTTCTTTCTGTTTTGATGCTATTTGTTTCTTTCTCTTGCTTGATTGCTCTGGTCAAAACTTCCAATACTTTATCGAATGGGAATGGTAAGAGAGGACATTCTTCTCTTATGCCGATTTTCAAGAGGAATGCTTCCATCTTTTGCCCAATCACTATGATGTGGGTTTGGCTGTGGGTTTGTCATAGATGGCTCTTATTATTAAAGGTATGCTCTTTCAATACCTAGTTTGTTGAGAGTTTTTAACATGAAACAATGTTGAATTTTATCAAAATACCTTTCTGCACCTATTGAGATGATAATGTGGTTTTTGCCCTTCATTCTGTTTATATGATGAACCACATTTATTGATTTGTGTATGTTGAACCAACTTTTCATCCCAGGGATAAAGCCCACTTGATCATGTTGGATTAGCTTTTTGATGTGCTGTTGGATTCGATTTAACAGTATTTTGTTGAGGATTTTTGCATTAATGTTCATCAAGGATATTGGCCTGAAGTTTTCTTTTTTTGTTGTTGTGTCTCTGCCATGTTTTGGTATCAGGATGATGCTGGTCTCAGAGAATGAGTTTGGGAGGAGTCTGTCCTCCTCAATTTTTTGGAATAGTTTGAGTAAGAATAATACCAGCTCTTCTTTGTACATCTGGTAGAATTCAGCTGTGAATCCATCTGTTTTAGGGATTTCCTTGGTTGGTAGGCTATTTATTACTGATTCAATTTCAGACTTCATTACTGGTCTATTTAGGGACTTAATTTCTGCCTGCTTCAGTCTTGGGAGTGTGTATTTGTCCATGTTTTATCCATTTCTTCTAGATTTTCTAGTTTGTGTGCATAGAGGTGCTCATAATAGGTTCTGATGGTTATTTGTATGTCTGGGGGGGTCAGTGTCATTTCTAACTGCATTTATTTGGATCGTTTCTCTTTCTTTATTTGTCTAGCAGTTTATCTATTTTATAAATTTTTTCAAAAAAACAACTTTGAGGTTCATTGATCTTTCAAATGGTTTTTCATATCTGAATCTCCCTTAGTTCAGTTCTGATGTGGATTATTTCTTGTCTTCTGCTAGCTTTGGTGTTGGTTTGCTCTTGATTCTCTAGTTCTTTTAGTTAGGTTGCTAAATTGATAACTTTCTAACACTGTGATGTAGGCATTTAATGCTATAAATTGCCCTTCTAAAATTGCCTTACATGTGTTCCAGAAATTCTGGTAGGTTACATCTTTGTTCTCATTAGTTTCAAGAACTCCTTGATTTCTGCCTTAATTTATTATATATCCAAAAGTCATTCAGGAATAGGTTATTCAACTTCAATGTGGTTGTATGGTTTTGAGTGAACTTCTTAGTCTTGATTTCACTTTTGATTGTGCTGTGGTCAAAGAGAGTAATTGTTACAATTTCAGTTCTTTTGCATTACTGAGGAGTGTTTTGTGTCCTATTACGTGGTAGGTTTTAGAGTATGTGCCATGAGGAGATGGGAAGAATACATATTATGTTTTGTGTGGAGAATTTTGTAGATGTCTATGAGGTCCATTTGATCCACTGCTGAGTTCAGGTCCTGAACATCTTTGTTAGTTTTCTGCCTCAAAAATCTGTCTATTAATGTCAGTGAGGGTGTCGAGGTCTCCCAATATTATTTTGTGGGAGTCTAAGTCTCTTTGCAGGTCTCCTTCAGGAGTACTTGTAAGCAAGTCTGGTGAAAACAAATTTCCTTAGTCTTTGCTTGTTTGAAAAGGATCTTATTTCTCCTTCACTTATGAAGCTTAGTTTGGCTAGATATGAAGTTGTGGGTTGGAATTTCTCTTTATTAAGAATGTTGAATATTGGCCCCTAAACTCTTCTGACTTGTAGGGTTTCTTCTGAGAGGCCTGCTGTTAGCCTAATGGGCTTCCCTTTGTACGTGACTTGACCTTTCTCTCCAGCTGCCTTTATCATTTTTTTCTTTAATTTTGACCTTAGAGAGTCTGATGATTATGTGTCTTGGGGATGACCTTGTAAAGTATCTTACTGGCGTTTTCTGCACTTCCTGAATTTGAATATTGGCCTCTTTAGCTAGACCGGGAACCTTCTCCTGGATGATACACTGAAATGTGTTTTCCAAGTTATTTACACTCTCCCCATGTCTTTCAGGGGCACCAATTTGTCCTTGATTTTATCTCTTTATGTAATCCCATATTTCTCAGAGGTTTTGTACATTCCTTTTCATCTTTTTTCTCTATTATTCTGACTGTCAAATCAGAAACTCAATCTTCAAGCTCTGGGATTCTTTCCTTCACTTGGCATATTTGGCTATTAATATTTGTGATTGTATTATGAAATTATTGTAGTGTGTTTTTCAATTCTATTAGGTCAATAACATTCTTTTCTACACCAGCTATTTTATGGTCTATCAACTCCTGTATCATTTTGTTGTGATTCTTAGCCTCCTTGGATTGGGTTTCAACATACTTCTGCATTTCAATGATCTATATTCTTATTCATATCCTAAATTCTATTTCTGTCATTTCAACCATCTCAGCTTGGTTCAGAATGCTTACTAGAAAAATAGTGGTGTTGTTTGGAGTAAAGAAGGCATCCTGGCTGTTTGAGTTGTCAGAATTTTTACATAAGTTCTTTCTCATCTTTGTGGGCCAATGTTTACTCATTCTTTGAACTTGCTGACCTTTAGATGATTTTTTTTCCTGTTACCCTATTTGATGACCTTCAAGTTACTATTGTGGTATAAAGTGAGTTCAGCTGACTGGTTTCATTTCTGGAAGATTTTAGAGGGCTCAGTTTTCAGCTTCAGGACCGTGTGCTCTAACTCTGGGGGACTTGTATTGAGCCCCAACTTTCTTCTCCGGCTTCTTAAGGTTAGAAATTCACTGCACTGGGGGGCCGATGTGCCTGGTCACAACACTCCAATGGTTGGTGTCAGCCAAAGCACTTCATGGTGCAGTGGCTGCAGGATCTGTCCTTGTTTACATGTGCCAATGACAGCCGTACTGTGATGGGGTGCACACTCTTGCTGTGGGAAGGTTCTGAGGGTGCCAGTGTGCCAGCCTTCCTGTGGGCCTCCGCCAGAGTGGTGGAGGCAGCAGCTTGTGGTAGTGGAGGGGACCCGCTGGCGAATGTGCACATGGTTGTTCAGGTGATGGTGTTATCTTGGGGGGAGGGTGCAGACAGGCACATGTTTGTGTGCACGTTCTGTGTGCCACAGGCAGGGGTGGTCACTCAGGTCAGGGGATGGTCTGCTGTTCTCTGTGTCTAGTTTCATTAGTGCGGCAATTTTGGCACAAGGGTGGGGTGCTGGCAGGGACATGGGTGGATGGCTGTGTGCCCACAAAGGCTCAGACTGCAATGATGGTCCCACAAGGAGCCACAGGAGTTTGGGGGCAGACTTCACTCCTGCCAGCAGCAGTGGCAGGGTAGAGGGCATGCAGACATGTGAGTTGCGCACACATGTGTCAGCAAAATGATGTGGTGGGTTGCCAGGTGCCCCGGGAGAAGTTGCACTATGGGGAGGGAGTGGGCAGGCTGGTGCATAGCCATTAGGGCTGCCCCGCTGGAGCTCTCCACAGGCATGGTCTGCCAGTGCAGAGGCTATGATGCAGGCGTCCAGGGCATCTGAGGTTCCCCTGCCTGCAGGCACAGACAGTCTGGGGCCCCAGGAGAAGTCAGCAGACCACAGGCTGCTCAGTTCAGACCAGCCCGTCTTATGGGCAAGACAACCCTGCAGAGTTCAGGTCCAACATCTCCCTTAGGGCTAAAGTCTTCTGTGGGAGCAAGTTGAGCCTATGGGATGACTGTCCCTGGCCGTGCTCCGACTGACACATCCACACCAACCCCTCTGGACTCCATGTCAACGGACTTGCTGCCCCACCGCGTCTCTGAGCACCTCTCCGTGCCAACTTGAGTGTCTGTGGTGGTCAAGGGGTCTCCTCCTGCCAGGATTCCAGAGGCCCCTGGCAAGAACGGGCTGCTACTTGCCAGTTCAACTCGCCTGTTTCCCCGGAGCTGTTGGAGGCCAGGAACAAGTCCAGGTAGCTGTAGCCTGTGTAGGATTCCCAGCTTTCTCCCCCTTCAGCTCAGCTTCTGTGTCTTCCCTCTGTTCAGTCTCAGTGGCTTCCCTCTGAAGATCTGTTAGGCATTTGCCAGCCATCTCAGTCCCTCCGTGGCAGCTGTTCCACCTGACTGCATCTAGGTGGCCATCTTTCCCTCTCTCAGACCCACACTAATTTATATCAGACCATTCCATTGATCTGCTTTGCCAGTGTCACCAGGAATGTCCACTTTAATGAAGGTAGTAGTCAATTCTCAAACCTCAATTAATACAATCAGCAACATCTGACAATGTTGATCGCTTCTTCCTTGTTGAAAGGATTTCTTCATATTTATTCTGGACACCACATTTTCTTGGTTGTCCTACCTCATTGACAACTTCTTTCAGCTTCCTGTACAGGTATCTACTATTTTGCTACACTTATACCAATTAGAATGTCCCTTGGCTTTGTTCTTGTAATTTGTGTTTTGCAAGCTACGTTTTCTGATGTGTTCCATCCACAGATTTGGATATCATCTTAAATTTGGTAAATCCCAAGTTTTGTTCTCCAGTCCTCACCCACTACCCCAGTCTACAGACTGGTATATCTAACTGCCTATGCAACATCTGTGCTTAGCCATCAAATCTATCCCAAATTAAACATACTCAATATAAAGTCCTTATTTTTTGCAGCCAAGCTTTTTTCTCAGTTTTCCTCCTTTCAATTAATATCAATATCTTTCTTCCAGTTACTTACGCCAGAAATCTTAAAGTTCCTTGAAAATGTCATTAAGAAAGATTTTCTCTTTTCTTATTGCTTCTGCCTTCAAAATATATCCAGCCCAACTTTTCTTACCACTTTCATTCACTGCTACTCCTGTGATTCTCACCACCTTCTTTTTTAAAAATGTCTGGATTACTGCAATAATATCCCAACATTCTGTTTCACCTCTTCCCTTTGAATCTATTAGTTGCTCTGGATTTTTAGATGTACATAAAATCATATAACTCCTCTATTCAAAAATGCTCCAGAATTGTTTTTCGTTTAGAGGAAAATTTAAAGCTGTTCAAATGAACTACAACTCCCTAAAATATATGTCCTCAACTATTCTCCTCCTTCTCCGATCTCATCTTCTTATTAATCCTCTTCCTTCTTTACTCTACATCAGCCACAATGGCCTCCTTGCCCTTCTTTCATCAGTTCCTGTACCCAGGAGATGGAATTCTAGTTAGAAGTTCCCAGATATATATACGATTACTTCTTCACTTCTCTGTACAAAAGTACCCAAACCATAGAGGTGCTCCTTAAAAACAACATATAAGGTAACGCAGATGCTACCTTGTCACTATTTTCTTTACGTATATATAATATTAAGCACAAGTTGATAATCTCTATACTCTAATACACATGTACTCACCACACAGAAGTACAAGTTAAGAAAAAAAATTTGCACTATTTAGTAGTATCTATTTTGTGCTATGTTTGTGGTATGTAAAGCCATGAATATTTATTGAAGGGGTGAATGCATAAAATGAATAAAGAAAAAAAGCACAGAGAAGCAGGCAAGGTGATCTAGTTATTAGAACTGGGCTAGGTAATAAAAAGTAAGATAACTTGGTTGATATGATCTGGTTTATAACTCTAAACTGGTTACTATAATTAAGGTACAAAGACATTTAAAAACTTGATTATTACCACTGGCATACAAAGTTTTTAGAATTAGATTACTATAAACAAAGTTAATTTTTGGTTAACATAGCTGGCCTGGGACTGCTAACTTTAGAAAAGTCTACTTTGAAGGATGACACTTGGCTGATGTCTGGGGACTCATGTTTTGGGAATTTTCTTACCATTTTCTAAATGATAAGGGTGATATACTGTGCCTAGAGTGTTTATGCAAACCATGTGGTTTATGCTACACCTGCCTTCCTTCTGGGAGTCTTCTGGGAATTTTGGTATGTGCTAGACAGAGGGTATCTATGTGACCAGGCCTGTCTCTGTTAGTTCAGGCTCCTATAACAAATACCATAGTCTGGGTGACTTATAAACAAAAGAAACTTACTTCTAAGCATTCTGGAGGCTGGAACTCCAAAATCAGAGGGCTGGCATTATCAGGTTCTTCTAGGGAGAGCCCTCTTCCAGGTTGCAGACTACTCCCACTTCTCCTTGTATCCTCACATGGAAGAAAGTAAGGGAGTTTGTTCTCTGGCCCTGTCTAAGTGCAATAATCCCATTCACAAGGGCTTCACCTCATGACAAAATTACTTCCTGAAGACCCCACCTTAAAATTAGGGTCTCCACATTACGATAAGATTAAGATTTCAACTTATGAATTTTGGGAAGGACACAAACATTCAGATCATTGCAAACCTCCAGTAAAATCGTAGGCATTGAGTCTTTAGTGAGTTGCCTTAATAGAAACATTGCACATATGCTGCATTTTCATAGCTGGGAAACAGGATGTTCTATGTGACCCCTCATGAGAGGGGGAATGTAAAAGGAAGCCTGCAGATGAATTCCTCCAGACACTACCTATGTATTCTTCCCTTATGATGCAACTATTTATCCTTAACTATATTCTAAGTTCCATGAATCCTTCCAGGAAATATTTAAATGTGAAGATGGTACTGGGACTGCAAAACACAAGAATAACATGCCAACTCCCAAAATGCTGGCTAAAAATATTCTACAAAATAGAAGAATCAATGCAATCGAATCAATGTTAAGACTGCAAATGGGACTGAAATCAAGATCCAAAATATATAAAGGAGGAATATTTTTATTACATTTGATTAGGCTCTCACTAACACTAAAGTTTTTTTTTTTTTTTTTTTTTTTTTCCCTGTGTATGGAAGCTAGGAATGGAAAAAGAAATCACTACCTTATAGGAGGGAGAAATAAAATAGCAGCACTTTTTTGAGGATTTGGGACCTCAAGAAAGGATGTAGGCTTATAATAAAGATTTAAGGAATAAAGAGAGGGGAAAAAAAGAAATCTTCCATTACCTCTCCTCATGGGTCAAGACTCTAGATGGGCAGATGCTTCAAATAATGACACTCTTCAGGGTAAAATCCCTTGAGGTGCTGAAAAATGTTTAGCTATGGGCTTTCTTGAGGGTGAGAACTAATTAGTAGCATTTGACAATTTTTTTTGGTGTAAAATCTGCACTATGTCAGATTTTAAGCCACCAATGGTTAAACAACGAGGTCTCAGTTTTCCTGAAGATATAATCATTGGCTTTCATAAGGACAATAAGATCTAGCTTCAGCATGACACAGGAAAACCAAAAACCAACATTATGTAAATGCAACCTTAATCAGACTGCTGAAAACCTAGTACTGTCTCAGGAACACAAAGAGGTAAGAAGAGCCATACAATTAACTTATACCCAAAAGAGAACAATCAATAAATGACTTGTATAAGACTCTGCTTAAATTCAAAACACATATTTCATGGGCTGCTGTAGCTCTCCATCAATTTTATTGACAACCTCAGAAAAGAAAATACACATACACCACTCTAATTAAATATCCAGTTTTCTCTAAAAAAATTATGCGAGAAAAATAATATAGCAGTTGAATCTGTAGTCAACTGGTAGCACCTTTTAATGATATGCAAACTTACCCTATTCCACATGAGATTTTAAGAAAGTTAAAATAAAATTATAATCAGTGATTTTAATTTTATGGAGAGCTATGTGTAAAGCAGGGATTGTTGTCTCTCTCTCTCCTTAGTTTTATTATTCATGCTCAACTCAATACAGGGAGTGTTGTCTCTTGTTGTCACTACAGTATACATAATTCCTTGAACACCTGCCATAAAATAGCCTCTCAATAATTTTTTGTTAAATTAATGAACAACATCAAACTCAAAAAAATAAGGGTCACATGGTTAAACTTTAACCATGCTTTACTTATTCATCTAATTCTTAACAATGACAATATAAAAAGATAATGTAGGTCCGTAAAACATTCATGATAAACAGCTGTTACTTATATTTTTCAGTCATTCTGCTTTTAACTTTTTGACCCAACTGGGTAAATATAGAAAACTTCCTGTCTATTTATTCATAACAGCTTTGAAGAAATGCTTTTCTGAGTGCATTAGACTATTACTTTTTTCATTGAAAGTCAAGAGTGCATTCGTCTCTTTTATATAAACTGTACTTCAAGTAGTTTTTACACTGATTAAGTTAAATGTGATAATGGCAAGAGTGACCAAATGAAATTTAATGGAAATGATATGATACATTAGAATTAAGACTCTGGTGTATTGAAATTAATTGTTTGATTGTCTTAAGGAAGCACTGTGCTCACATTTTGAAATGCTCCAAAGATAAATAAAATTTCCAAATTTTAAATGAATAGGTAGTAAAATCAGTTTTCCTGTTGTGAGGTTATGTTAAAATATCCATTGTTATAATTTCTGATGTCTCTGCACACATAAGAACATCCATTTAATCTGTAACTCTATTAGTAAAAAATAACTAAATAAAAGAAACTCAAAACCTACAGTTTAATAATGATATGCCAGAGGTATAACATTTACCAAATGACATTAAAATATACGTTTTATTTACAGAAAAACTGTGTTCTGCCCTTTTAAAGAAAAACTAAATTTTCCAAGTGGTGACATTAACAGAGCCGCTAATAAAAGCAATAATCTTAATAGACCAATACAATTGTATGTAACTTTCTTATCATACGAAGCATGCACCAGTTTTAATAATTTTTTTTTTTTTTTTTTTGAGACGGAGTCTTGCTCTGTCGCCCAGGCTGGAGTGCAGTGGCACGGTCTCGGCTCACTGCAAGCACCGCCTCCCAGGTTCAGGCCATTCTCCTGCCTCAGCCTCCCGAGTAGCTGAGACTACAGGCGCCTGCCACCACGCCCGGCTAATATTTTTGTATTTTTTGTATTTTTTTTTTTTTTTTTTTTGGTAGAGACGGGGTTTCACCGTGTTAGCCAGGATGGTCTCGATCAGTTTTAATGATTTTCATCTGAGCAAAACTTCTCCAGAAAAATTTGGGTTCCAATCAGAACACAGAAAAATAGAAAGAGTATTGTTGTCACTTGGACACCGTGAAAAAGCCAAATAATCTGATAATGATAACTTGTTTTGAGGTAGCTTAGGTAACAAGGGAAACAAGTAGACTAAAATCAGAGGAAAGACAGGTACCTTTAAGGAATGCAACTGCTGGCTAAACTGGGCGGGACATACTAGAAAAACTGGACTGTCATGTAAGTTGGAAAGAAGATTGCAGCTAAATTTTTAAACAAATTGTTAAAGCCCAAGCATGGATGAGCTTGAGAGCATAGAATTTCCAAGAGCCACAAGCACTATGGATTTGACACTATGGATTTTTTTCCATTCCTAAAAAAAAAACTTCTCCAAGAAGTCACAAGAAAGATACCTGGTTAGGTGAGAAACTGAAAAAAGTCCCTCTTTGTGGTGCAGGTCTGAAGAAAAAATGCAGCAGCCACTCCAGGAAAGCTCCACCTGTAACCTTGTACCCTACAGGAAAAAAAAAAGAAAAAAAAGAATCTTGAACCACAGGATGGTGAGTGGGATTTTGTGAGGGTGTGGGGAGCAAACATAGTTGAGGCTAGGGAAAGGAACCAGAGAAAAAAATTAAAAAACTTCTATCATTGGGAGAATGATAAAGGACGCTCTAGACCCCAACCATTAGAAGTATCCTAGTCTGGCAAAAGAGTAAAATCATAGAAAAAAAAAAAAAACACATCCCTGAAGATCCAGGAACACAAAGTTAGCCTGAGACTCAGTGTGAAATAGGACAATGGAGAATGCCCTTTATACACATAAAGTCACTGAGAAAAATCCCTCTGACAGTCCAACCTGTACAGTATGCACAAAATAACTTAAACTTGAATCAGATAAGGCACTAAAGGTAACTATAGCTACAACAAAGCCCACACTAAGTTCAATTTTTATGCATGTCAAGAGACAATTGAATGACCTTGTTAAAGCTATGAAATAAAAACTTCCATCCATGAAATGTGTAACAAATGAGAATTTTTTTTTTTTTTTTTTTTTTTAAGTTTTAGAGATAGGGTTTCACTATGTGGCCCAGGACTAACTTGAACTTCTGGGCTCAAGCGATCCTCCTGCCTCAGCCTCCCAAGTATTTGGGACTACCATACTCAGCAAAAAATATTTTTTAAAAAAATACAGTGAAATAACAACTTTTGCAAAGAACTGAGACAATTCAATAACAGCAGACTTCATCATAAGAAACGTTAAAGAAAGTTCTTCAGCAAAAGAAATCTGATACAAAACCTGACTGAATCTCACGTTATCTGTAAATGGAAAAAATATTAAATCAAAAATACTTTTTTTGTAGATTTTCAATTAGAAACTACCTTTCAAGTACCTGGTATATAGCAAATGCTCAATTAATTCTGACATATTTGCAGTTACAGGGTTTTATGTCACAGAATCATGGAGATAATTTATGTCAGCTACAAGTAAAAGTAAAGAATTTAGGAGAATTGTTGCTTACGTATGATCATGTATTCTCTTCCTCTCAAAAGATACTTTCCATGAAGTACTTTATGTGTTCTTTTACTGAAATTTTACCATGTAAATATCACCACAGCACAATAATCTTTAGTGAATTCATTAATTTAGCAATATTTTAAATTGCCAAAAAATTGTAATCTACTCATGTTAGGCATTCGAAGTACAAGAAACTTCAATAGTGTTCTATGCCAAAAATTCATGGAGGCTTAGACAAATGTGATAACAATAGAGACAAAAGAAGAAAAGTGTAGATCTTAACTAAATGTTGTGAGGTGGATAATACATCCTCTTCAATGATAAATGATTTAATTTCAACTTGTAATTAGGAATCTAGAAGGAAGTATAAAATTAAATAAAGAACAATAAAATGATAAGTGGGAAAAGTCTAAATGAATATTCACTGTATGAAACAATTACTATAATTTATGCTATTTGGATATTGTAGAATCAAGATTTTACAATAATAATAAAAAGAATAAATGGAGCTAAAGTATTCTAAAATCCTAACATTGTCTGGAAAGCACTAAAAGTGCTATTTTATAGTAGTATTTAATTAACTAAGTTGTCATTAGTAGGGTAACCACAAAAAGTAAAGTAAAACAATGTGTAACAAAAGGTAATTAAGATAAAAGTTAGAAGATAGGAAAGAGAGTAATAAAATTATATGATTGATCCCAAATAAAGCATAAAGGGAGAAAGAGCAACAAAAAGTAGAAAGATCATATAAACATAAAAATAAAACTATGTTAAACATAAGTGCAGTGAGTGCTCCAAAGAAAATACAGTGATTTTACATTTAGAATGTTTTAAATAACAAAACAGAAGTTATTTTTATGAGAATATCAATCAGTAGAGAGACAAGCATTATAAGAATAAAAAGATTTAAACATGATAAAATAAAGCAAATATAGTAATGTTATAGAAAAAGACTTTATAGCAAGGAAAATCAAGAGATAAAATTTTACTCCACTATAAGATATAACCACCCGAAATTTGTATGCTATTAATAACATAGTCTAAAATGTAAAGCTAAAAAATATATACAAAACTATAGTTTATGAGAAAATACTTATAATTTAAAAATTAAGCTGGGTGTGGTGGTATGTGCTTATAGTTCCAGTTACTTAGGAAGCTGAGAGCCAGGAGTGTGAGACCAGCTAGGCAATGTATCAAGAACCTCATCTCAAAAAAAAATTAACCTATTTTTTCAACAAATAATAAAAAAGAGTAAGCACTAACAATACTACTAGCAAGCTTGTCTTAATGGACACACATAGAACAGTGCCCAGAAATGGCAGAGAAAACAAAAACAACAACATTCTTCAAGTCATATAAAATGTTTACCAAAATAGATTATATTCAAGGTCATAAAATGATTCTTAATTCCTAAGAATTGAAATTAAAGTATTTTCTTTTACTACTATGGGAGAAATCTAAAAATTAAGAACCAAAGACACCCTGTATACCTCTAGGTGTTTTAAATTAAACAAGACACTTTTAAATAACCTGGAGGGCAGGGAGAGTTAGAGAAGAGACAAAAAGGAGTGGAAATTAGAAAATATTTGAACTGAATGGTTAAGAAAATAGAGCGTATCAAAATTCATGGATGCAGTTAAGTTTTCTCAGTCTTAGAGGAAAATTTAATGTGAAAAAAGAAAGAAGACTGAACTCAGTTGTCCAAGGAATAAGTTATTTCTTAAAACAATGTCAAAGGCCTATATTTTTTAAAGAAATTAAATCAATAATCGATAGTCTTCCAAAATAGAAAGCTCCCAGCCCAGATGGGTTCACTGGTTAATTCTATCAAATATTTAAGGAAGAAATTATAGCAACTCTCTACAATGTCTTTCAAAAGATAGAGGCAGAGAGAATACTTTGTAATCCATTCTATGAAGCCAGCATTACTCTAATAGTGAAACAAGACAAAGACATTACAAGAATAGAAAACTACAGACCAATATCTCTCATAAACATAGATGCAAAAGTCCTCAACAAAATATTGGCAAATAAAATTAAACAATATATAAAACAATTATAAACTAAGACAAAGTGAAATTTATTCCAGATATGCAAGATTGGTTCAATATTCAAAATTCAGTTAATGCATCACATCAATAGCAACAGACTAAAGAAGAAAAATCACATGAACATATTAATAGATGTAGTTAAACATTTGACAAAATCCAACACCAATTCATGATAAAGCAAACTAAGAATAGAAGGAAACTTCTTCAACTTAATGAAAACCACCTATAAAAACCTTTAGCTAACATTATACATACTGGTGAGCAATAACTTTCCTGCTAAGACTGAACACAAAACAAAAGTGTCCCCTTTAACCAGTCATTTTCAACACCATAGCTGATACAATGAGATAAAAAATAGAGAAAAAAAAGTGTACATATTGGGAAGGAAGAAATAAATTGTCTTTGTTTGCATATGGCATTATCTTCTATGTTGAAAATTGGGGGAAAATGACAAAAAAAGAAACAACTACTAGAACTAATGAACTATTATAGCAAGGTTGCAGGCTATAAGCTTAATTTACAAAAGTCAGTTGCTTTCCTGTATATAAGCAATAAAAAAGGAGAATCTGAAATTAAAAGCAAAATATCATTTACATCTGCATCTCCAAAGTGACACACCTACAAATAAAGGTTAAAAATGTATAAGATCGATATGGATAAAATACATAAAACTCTGATTAAAAATCAAAGAATAACTAAATAAATGGAGACATCCCATGTCCATGGATATGAAGACTTGATATTTTCAATATGTCAGTTCTTCCCAACTTGATATGTAGATTCAATGCAAGCCCAATTAAAAACCCTACCAATTTATTTTGTGGATATTGACAAATATGTGGAAAAGGAAGAGACAGCCAACATGATATTAAAGGAGAATAAAATTACAAGACTGACATGACTCAACTTCAAAACTTACTATAAAACTAAAGTTATCAAAGCAGTATTGTATTGGGTTAAAAAAGTAGACAAGTAGAGCAATGGAAGAGAAGAGAGAGCACAGAAACAGATCTACATAAATATAATCAAGTGATCTTTGGCAAATAAATAAAGATAATACAATGGATACATAGTCTTTTTAACAAATGGTTCTGGAATAGCTAAATATCCACAAGATAAAAAAGATCTAGACACAGACCTTATACCCGTCACAAAAATTAACACAAAATGCATTATACCTAAATGTAAATTGAAGAACTAGAAAACTTTCCGAACTTAACAGAGGAGAATATCTGAATGACCTTGGTCATGGCAATGACATTTTAAATACAACACCAAAGGAACATCCAAGAAAGAAAGAGTTGATAAGTTGAACGTCACTAAAATTTATCATTTCTGCTCAGCAAAATACAGTCAAGAACATGAGAAGACAAGCTAAACACTGGGAGAAAATTTTTACAAAAGACATTTCTGATAAAGTAATATTATCCAAAATACACAGAGAACTACTGAAACACAACAATAAAAAGAATAACCTAATTAAAATGAGCAAAATATCTGAACAGACAGCTCATCAAAGAACATATATAGATGACAAATAAGCATATGAAAATATATTTAATGTCATATGTCAGTAGAAAAATGCAAATTACAACAACAATGAGATACCACTACACACTTGTTAGACTAGCCAAATTCAGAACACTAATACCACTAAATACTGCTGAGAAGGTGCAGCAAGAAGAAGTCTTATTCATTGCTGGTGAGAATGCAAAATACTACATTTTGGAAGATGATTTGAGGTTTTTAGAAAACTAAATACAGAATTACCATATGATACAACAATTGCCTTCTTGATATTTAATCAAATAAGTTTAAACCTTAGGACTAACAAAAGCCTGCACACAGATATTTTTAGCAGCTTTATTAATAGTCACCAAAACTTGGAAGCAATCAAGATAACTGACAGTAGGTGAATGAAAAAACTGGTATATCTAGACAGTAGAGTATTACTCAATGCTAAAACAAAATAAACCACCAAATCAAGAAAAGATAATGGAGGAAACTTAAATTCATATTACTAAGTGAAATAAGCCGGTCAGAAAAGTCTACGAACTGTACAATTCCACTATACGACATTCTGGAATATACAAAACCATGGAGACAGTAAAAGGATCAGTAGTTGGCCAGGAGTTAAGGGAGAAGGAAGGATAAACAGGTGAAGAACAGAAGATTTTTAGGACAGTTAAACTATTCTGTATGATACTATAATGGTGAATATGTGTAATACATTTGTTAAAACCCATGAAATACATGACATTAGAAGTCAACCCTACTGCAAACTTTTGACTTTGGGTTATAATGATGTATCAATATAGGTTCATCAGCTGTAACAAATGTACTGCAAACTTTTGACTTTGGGTTATAATGATGTATCAATATAGGTTCATCAACTGTAACAAATGTACTGCACTGGTGGGGCATGTTGATGGGGGGTAGGGAAAGGCTATTCATGTGTGAGGGTAGGGGATACATGGAAAATCTGAGAACCATAGAAAATTAAACCTAAAGAGAATCAAAGAAGGAAACAGTAAATAAATGAGAAGAAAGTAATAAATTAGAAAACAAGCATATGATAGAGAAAATCAACAAAGCCAAAAATTAGTTCTTGAAAAAATGATTTAACCTATGGCAATTCTCATTTTAAAAATAGCAAAAATACAAAGCATCAGTATAAAGAATGCAAAAAGAGGACAGTACTATAAATGAACATATAATGCAATGATAATGCAAGAATATTATAAACAACTTTGATGACTAAATTGAAAAAATTTAGATGGACTAGACAATTTCTGCAGAAATACAACTCATCAACATTGATACCATCATAACAATATAACAAAAATGCTACATCATTTAAAGATTTTTAATAAATAATTAAAAGCTTTTCCTCAAGCCTCTTTATCAAGATATTACTCAACATTTTCCAGAGACTAGAAAGAAGAAATAACTATGTCCTATTTGTTTTATAAGGTAAGCATAATGCTACTACTCAAAACTTACCAGGACATTACAAGAAAGGCAAATTACAGAACAATCTTGCTTATGAATCTAGGTGTAAAATATTGCAAACTAAATTTAGAACTAATTCATTGTCATATCAATGAATGTTCTTCTAGCCATGTAACAGAATTTAGTCCCTACTCTGAGAGTAATGAGTGGGAATTAGAGAGTTTAAGGAAATGAGAAAAACGTGTGGTTCCCTACAAGTCTTATGATACAGTAGAAAGAAGACTTGATTATGAGATGTGATTCCTTCAGTCAATATTTTACATTGTAGTAAGGAAATAAAAGCTATTTCTTGTAAAAAGGAACACTGAAATACCAATATTAAACTGCATGAGGCAGACTACTAAAGAAATTCAATAAATAAAGGCAATGTGATATTTAGAAATTGGAGAAAGCTTGGTGAGTGGAAGAGGAAATCGATTTTTATCATACCTTAGATGATATCATGTAATTTAGTAGTTGGAGTATATGAGAGAGTTAATTCCTGGAAGAAGAAAATAATATGAGCAAAGTGATTAAGGCACTAGTAACTTGTGCACTGCGAATCCCCAGTTTATAGGGCAATACCTTCCAAATGAGACCTTCACTGAAATTTCACTAAATGAATTAAAGGATATCAGCCTAAGTGAAGTAGAAAATGTATATAATTGTAGTGGGAAATCAGATTGAAAAATATAAAGCAGAGACAAATTTTAGAGAACTTGAAAATCAGGAGTTGGGAATTTGAAACTGAAATAGGTTTCCTGAGCTCTGAACTATTCTCAAAAGTTATCTCAATGCCAAATGTTATATGCTTGTAGCGTTCTATTAGAAATTTGCAAAAGTTGACTTCATCAGAGCACACGCTATTAAAAACACATTTTTCCAGTTAACTTAGGTAATGCTATGCACATGAGAGTTGCTTCTTGAAGCCTGAACTACTTTGTTATTTTTCTTCTGTCTTTCAAGAATTTAGTGTTCATACAGTAGGTGTACAAATGTCTCTTAAGATAATATGTAAATCTATCTAGAAGAGAAAAAATGAGAGTACTCTATTTAAGTTATCAGATTTCAGTGAGCTGTTGCCAGGGCTGATAGCAACAGCACTTTCATCATTTGCTTCTTGTGTATTTGCATGCTTTGAAACTTCCTCATGAAGACTTTAAAGTCAATGATACAGTCTCAGGTCTCTCAGTTTCAACGTAAGTAGGAGATTGGATAAAATACAACTGACTTAACCACAGTTGATAGTAAAATATATAGAATATCCTATACTTTGACTGTCAACTTATAGGGCAAAGATGAAATCATTTGCTGATATGAAAAGTAAGAAACATTTAAACACTGAGCAATTTCTCAAAGATACTCACAGTTGTCCTACTTGACATAGTATCTTAGCCACAGTGCAGATAGCTCTACTTGCAGTGATGAACATAGAATGTTATGAAAGTATCTGCTTGATTCAAACAATAGAGCAAGAAATAATACATTTTTAATCTCATTTTCCATTAAAATACCTATTAACATTTAATTAGGGAAAGAACTCTAGAATTCTAGTTAGACTCTGGAATTTCAGTGTAAAGAATTGCAATAATAAAGCAATGTAAAAGAATTGCTAAAATAATTATAACACATATTGGGCAAAATTTAAAAATAAGATGATGCACACCTAACCTTTTAAATCAAAATGAGGCATGCAGGAGCAAATGTATGAGAATAGTGCCAGCAGGATTCTTTGATATTACTGTCAGCAATTCTTTCAGGTTGCACCTCACAGAAAGAAAATGGCGTCATCCTTGTCCCAAATAAAAAGGCTTTCACTACAACTCTTAAAAAGAAAAAGAAAAAAAAATTCTATCTATAGCAGTAGAAATCTTCTTTTGGACCTCCGCTCTTCTTCAACACTTTGTAATTTTAGAATTTGGAATATTGATGTTATTCTTACACACGCACACGCACACGTGTGCACACGTAAAGGAATTGAATCAACTTTCAGAATGAATACAGTTAAAAATAAATAAATGTTTAATCTAAATTAAAAGAAATGGTTATGGATAGAAGAGAAAGGGTATATGGCATTCACAGAGTCCTTTCCTCTACTCAAGTTAAGTCACAAGTACGACTCTAATTACTAGTTACTAAAGCTAAGAAAGGGTTGCTGACCATCCATCAACATGATTTGCTGAGGATTTGAAGAAAACATGAATGGTTTCTCAGTGGAAGAAAATTTCTCCTGGCATTTCAATCTGGAAGGTTCTTTCCCTTCTTGCTTTTGTTTTTTGTGTGTATAAAATCAGGAGTTTATGTGAGAAACAATGAATGGCATAGTGAATATTGTCCTTGCCTATGCCCCTATAGTAAATTTAGTGATGAACTTTAATGCCAGGTCATTGAACAAAGGTGGAAGCCATGACATTACACAATAATAGCAATCACTTGTTTGGCAGGATATTTAAATTACTTGTCTTTATGTAATTTCCAAAATTGTCTTTACATCAGAAAAAAATCTTAGCTTTTAAGAGTAAACAGATTGCCAAGTGCCACTTGACTACTAAGTGACTGAGCTAAGATCAGAAGCTGGGCAGTCTGATGCCAAAGTTCATGTTTTTATATGTGACATTATCTTGGCTTCATCAAAATGAATTCTATACAAAGTAAGGAGAAGAGGGTCAAGGGAGTTCCAATGTGAGTTTTCTGCTATTCTGGCTTCATCTGCTGAAACTAGAATATTTACGCTATTGGAATGGATGAATTGAATGTTTTGCAAATGGTCCTCTATAAACCCTTGGTCTCTCAGTTTGTCGATCTCCTCAGAGTTGATGATTTTATTTTTTCTTTATTTCCCTTCAACCGTTCACTCCTATGATTACGGCCTGAATATTGAGATCACAAGGACATAAACATCCCATGAAACCTGAATACCAACATATACTTTTAAAAAAGCATTTCTTATATACTGTCGTCATCTTCTCATTTGTACCCTTACAATCAATGTCTTTCAATTATCAATGGCATGAAGATACTGACCACAATACTCTCTATCAATTCCACCTGTTCTTACTCAGCCAAAATTTAATAGCTCATGATGATAATCATGTTATTGCTTACATCCACATGTTCTTCATCTCCTTTAAGTATTTTTTTCCAATAAACCCCAAACTTTCATGAATCCAAAAAGCTAAATGCTCTTTTTTATTTTAAATGTCTTAAAGCAAAGTAAAAATTATTTACTCTTCATGTGACTGTCACTGTTGTTCTTTCTAATAGAATAGTGCTCTTATGTGGCCTTCCTTCAAGAAGTTACACAAAGACGCCAAGGCCTTCCCTCTTGTGATGCTGCCACCTATAGAATTTGGTCTCCACAGTTGCCATAGAAGAGAAGGTAGGGAGAAGAGGAGAAAAAAAAAAACTGATCTTGCTCCTAAAATCTAACCCACACTTGTATGCACACACACATCCACACACAGACTTCTAGTCTCCATTTAAATGGCTTGTATTAAGAGAAGTCTCCCATGCTGTTACATCAAAAATAATGGGCCAACCCTATACTTTTGTCCCCATTTTTTCTTAATCATGCCATCCAGAAAATGATTCTCAAAAATAGCAGTCAATGTATGAAGAGAGAAAACATAAAAAATATCATTAAATAGATAGCAAGAGCAAAGGGCTTTAAGAAAAAAAAAAAAAAAAAACTATGTCAAGTGATGCTGATAAGGTTGTGTAACAACACATGTTTCTCTTTGTTTTGCAAAGGCTAAAAGGCCTTTTCTCAGACCTCTTTATGGCAAACTTACTGGATGCAATTTAGGTTCCATCCCTGACATGCAATCATGCAAGAATAAGGCAGATATAGAATAGGAATCATTTACCTATGGCCGTGGTGGTTCGTAAATAACTTCTAAAAGACACAAGTGTTTGTAGGGAATAGACTTCATTCCCTATTCCCAGGATCTAGTTACCATCATCATCAATAAAAGGTAATTTTGGAGGCAAGCAACGTGGATAGCAATAGCAGCTTTCTAACTTCTGGATTGCAACTAAAATGATTTAGTCTTTAACTATTCCTTTTAACTTTTCTTACTCAAACACGTTTAATGATATGTGACTGCCTAATTTCTTAAATCAAACTTCTACATTTAAAATACCCATAATTTGCCTGTGAGACTATTTGGTGATTAGAGAAGTTTCAAAAAACTGACTCTCACGCATTAGAATCTGGAATTGGTTTATCTGACTTGGTTGACTTTGAAAGTTGGAAAATAGAAATAGTGGAAAATGGGCTACCACTAGCCCAATGATGTGTGCCAAAATGATTACATGAATTATTATCCTGTGGGGCACAGTAGTTTAAGTCTGCAATCCCAGCACTTTCAGAGGCTGAAGCAAGAAGACACCTTGAGCCCAGAACTTTGAGACCAACCTGGGCAACATAATGAGACTTCATCTCCAAAAAACGTAAAAATAAACTTTCAAAAATTAGCTGGGTATTGGGCCACATACATGTGGGACCTGTGGTCCTAGCTACTCGATAGGCTGAGGTAGGAGGATTGCTTGAGCCTGGATGTCAAGGCTGCAGTGAGCCACTGTGTTCTAGCCAGGGTGACAGAGTGAGGCCCTGTCTTAAAAAAGAACAAAATAATAAATAAATAAATAAATAAATAAATAAATAAATAAATAAACATTTTCTAATTCCCTGGAATAAAATGTTCAGATAAGGCAATCTTTGTCATTTAAGCCAACTGCTGTGACACATTTTTATGGTAAGACTGAGTAATACAAGTAACAATAGAGTAAGCTGGCTATTCTGATGTCTCTGGAGATTTTCTAACTTAAAGTTTAAAAAACAAGCTCAAACTTTAAATCTTTAGCATAAATAATAATAAAGAACAGGAAAGCCCCGAAGTTTATCCTAAAAAAAAATCCTAACTTCTCTTGTAGATTCAGGATGGGGCTGCTGAAACTGAAAAGCAGAAGTGGGAACTTCTAAGGCTTGCAAAATTGTAACATAAACTCAGTTTTTAAACATAAACTGATTTATTAGCCTTGGCATATCTCAAAAAAATTAGGAGATTAACTAGGACCCTGAAAAGTGTAATGGGGCATTAGGATGATGAATTATGATGAATCTGAGCACTTACATGCACAAATCACAGTCTTTTTTTAAGAGCAGAGAAAGTACTTCCTCGCTTCTCCGGTACAGAAGCTCTGCTTTGCCTAAAGACCTGTAATGACCTCATCTAGGGCAGTTGCCTTGCAAGTGAAGAGCAATTGTCTTTATCCTCGACCTTTGTCATCCCACACTGTCTCTAGGCTTCTAAGCAGATTGAGATCCCAGCATCCTCAAGGTAGCAAGTGTAAACTTTGAGCTAGGAGGACATAGTTTGTATCATAAGAATTACATAATTTTGCTGATTTATAAACACAGAGACCAGGGTATATATGAAGACATGAATTTGATTGACTTCATTAATTAAAACAGTATGAATATAAGAAAAAGTAAAACCCTTCTCCAAATATTCGTTCAGAAATAGCTCATTTATGTCTTTTATTGCAATACATCTATTTCTTTGATAATAAGACTTTCCAGATATATGCTAAACATTGTAAAGCAAAATTCTAGGGGAAAAACATATAAATTATATGAAATAGTTATTTTGAGTAAAATATCATGAATACCACAAAATAAAGGAGCCTTCATTTCTGACATTGTTGATACAAATAGCAAATCTCTTAAATACTAACAAATAGTATTAAATCATCAGATGATATAACTGTAAATGCTGAGAACTGAAATAATTAACTCAAAGAACATCTGACAGACAATGGTTCTTTAAATTTTATGGACTACAATTCATTCTGAAAATGGTATATAGGGTAAATGCACAAAAGTACATGTAATATTTTACATATAATTTTTGGTGGTTCACAAGAATCCCTGCATCCATCACCGCCACTCCCTATAGTGATATGTACCTTGGAGTAAGAAGCCCTGTTAAGACAGTCTAAATTATTTCCTTGGATTAAGTCATGTTATCAAAGATGAGTGTATATATTTTACTGATTAATTTTGCAACACTTCTCCAAAAAATTTTCATTATAGAATTTTACATATACACACACACACACACACACAGACAATCGATTTAGAGATATTATTGACTATATTGTCCTTTTTTAGAAGTTATGACCCTATCAGGTCTTAAAATCAAGAAAAGTTGTGTAATTAGAGACTAAACGTATTTAAAGATGTTTTTCTATTTCAGTGAACAAAAATCTGATACACTTCCTTTTACTGTAACAATTAATCAGAGAGTCATTTGGAGCTGCATCTGTAGCAATTATACAAATATGGTTAAGATTAACCAGGTTTTAGTACTTTTTATCTCTATTTTGCTTTTACCTAAAATTGTATTCTGTTCTTTATTACATACAATTTGCAATAAATTTTAAACACTTGGTGAAATAAGAAAATAAGAAAAAGGATGTAAACCTATAAATAAATCTAATAATTATTTATTGTCTTTCAGATCACAGAGAAATGCTTTACAAAAATCTTTATTCTGGACATCTTTTTAAATGAACATTCCAGAGTGCAAGATCAAATATAGAGTATTTGTTATTACATATTATTTGAAATACAAATTAAGGATCATATGTATTATATCAACAGCATGTTTTCTTAATATCTAAACTAAAGGAGCAAATTAAACCAAATTGATATTCTTCGCTGCATTATATAAATGCTAAGAGACAAGGTCTTCTATTTGATGTTTGGCCAAAATAGTATAGCATAGTCAAATTTTTCCTGTACCTTGATCTTAGCCACCTGGTCAAAAATAAAACATCTTTATAGATGTCATCAATGCTTCAAGTACCACTATTTTAAAAAATTAGCTACAGCCTCTCCTGACACTTACCCTCACCTCACGCAACTTATTTCTGGCAGTAACTGCAAATTACAAGAGCAGTACTGCAAAGCTCCCAGCTTTTATCGTCTTTTTCCTTTATTCCATACTTCTCTTTTAGGAAATATGTTGATCCTAAAGTTCCTGATTTTCAATAAGTTTCTAAACTTTGTATGAGTTGATGGCTAAAATGTTAATCTGTATTATTTCCTAGTACCAATGCAGCCTAGATTCTTCCATTTTATTATATATATACACACACACATATATATATGTCTATATAAGTAGTCATGCCTTCTACCTACAATAATTCTAATTTATTTGTTTTCATAATTTTACCTATCTATTGTTCTTTCATATATTCATTCTTTTATACAATAAAATAAAATATACACTTTGAAGAAATCTTGAAATCCTAGTAAAAAATATAGTCCAACAAACAAGGATTCAGATGACTGCACTACTGCACAATAAGCATTATTATAGATCATCGATCATCTTTGGATTTAGGTGAATGTTAGCCCTAAAAATATAGTAACTATTTTGTCTTGGAGTATACCCAATATGTCATGTCTTTTGATAGGTAATATTCACTTGGTCCAAAAAGATAGTTTTATGTAACCCATTTTCAACTGTATTCCCTGTCAAGCTCAATCAGTTTTCATTTATTGAAGTTTCTATATATCACCTCGTATCTAGTCTTACACAACTAGTTTTAGGTATTGTTGAAAGTTTATAAATTGTTTAAAAATATTCAGTCTTAGCTTTTTACCAGCTGTATTTAAGGTTTTTTAATGCAGACCACCCCTGCATGGAGTCTTCTCAATGTCACCAAAGATACAAAGTTTTCAACTCCATGTACGTATTTCTATTGTTTTACAGTCACTAATAAATAAGATTTGGCTTCATGAAATTAAACTTTTATTTGTAAAACTCAACCTTAAGCTTTAAGGTTTCAAGATTTTAATATACTAATATTATGATGTATATTAGCTCGTAAATGCTTTAGGAACATAATTTGATCTCTTTATAAGATATTCTTATTAAAATTAAATTACTTGCTAAACTCACCCATTTCCTATTTAGAAGTGCAAATGCCAATAGTATTTACTATTGGTCATGTATAAATACAGTAAAAAATAAACTAGATGGTGATATTTCACTCAAGCAAAACCTGCTTTTCGTTGTATACCTGGTATAGGATGGCTACAATTCAACCTCTAATACATTCAGTGGCCATTACTGTTTACCCTCTTCCTCAGGTTAAGTATAACATTCCAAAGAAGTTCTGTGTTATAGCGTGTTATGTTGGTCACCCATCAGAAGTCATGGTACTTAAAATCACCAAAGTAATATAGGAATTAAATAGACCAATCTTAGCTTAACATTTTGGAAGATTTTTAATTTTTATAAAGTCAGTGAGGCTCATGAGAGCAACCAAATATTTTTAGACAAGACTTTTATAGAACACAGAAACTCTTCCTCTTTTTTCCAAAAACTCTCCAATGTCAGTGCCCCACCCTCCCACCATCCTAGTCTATCAACATATATTAAATGAAGACATAGGACCATGTAGCATGAAGGTATTTCTGTTTGTTTGTTTCCTTTTTTGGAATGAAAATATAGTACACAGAATTGAGATAATCATTCTTATCCTGTAGTAGACTAGGGTAATGATCATCCACTTTTATTGTATTAAATAATACTTCCTTTTTTTGTTTCCTTCCAAGATCCCACTCCCACAAAAGCATAACTTTAGTATATGTAATATAGGACTTTCCCACTATCTTCTAAGTGTTTGGATACAGTTATATACTTAAAATGATATTGCATTATTTCTTGGTGTTGTTTAATCCATTTAAATCATTTTGTACTTTCAATATTCTAATTTTCTATTGATATGCAGTAATAGACACTGTATGCCCTCTAAGGCTTGCTATCACCCAAGCATGAATATGCACAACTTACCACACCCAGAAGTGAGAATGCTAGATAGCATGGAACTTATTTTCACCAGATAGTAAAATTGTTTCCCAGAAAATTTTATACGCCCATCAACAATGCCCTTGGGTTTTCCAGTTTGCCATATCCTCACTAGGACTTTCCAAATTTTGCCATTCTGAAGAATGCAAAGTGTTCTTTAGCTTTAACTTGTATTTCCTCGATGCATAGTGAGAATAAATATCTCTTCAAATGCTTACTGGTCTTGCTGTTTTCCATCCTTCTGAATTATTAGTTGTTTTCTAATTTTTTTTCTTTTCTTAAGTAACTTATTGCCAAAAGAGTTCCTTAAATATTCTAGATATCTGGCTGGGCTTGGTGGCTCATGCCTGTAATCTCAGCACTTTGGGAGGCCAAGGTGGACAGAACACGAGATTAGGAGATCGAGACCATCCTAGCTAACACGGTGAAATGCCATCTCTACTAAAAATACAAAAAAAAAAAAAAAAAAAAAAAATCCAGGCATGGTGGCAGGTGCCTGTAGTCCCAGCTACATGGGAGGCTGAGGCAGGAGAATTGCTTGAACCCAGGAGGCAGAGGTTGCAGTGAGCTGAGATCACGCCACTGACTCTAGCCTGGGTAACAGAGCGAGACTCCATCTCAAAAAAAAAAAAAAAAAAAAAAAAAAAAAACCATATATATATCTCTTCTAGATATCTATCTATCTCATACCTTATTTAGAGATTACAGATATCTTCTTCCTATGTATTACCCTTCTGTATGCTTTTCTAAGGTTGTCTTTGTTAATCTTTGTTAAACAGCAATCAGAGCTTTCCATTTTTTAGTGGTGTCAGATTATAATCAGGAAATATGAAAGGAGTGAAGTCCTAAGCCTGATTTCAGAAGCATGCATACCCTTGAATCTCCTTTCATGTTCAGCATTTTTAAAGAAGATGAATACTAAAATACGTAATTCTTATGTATCAGCTTGAAGGAAAATGAAGAGCAATCTAAATAAATAAGTAAATTATTGTCTCATGACATTATCAACTGAAAAAGAAATGGATGGCTATAAACATGTTTGATGCAGAGTGACAGGGCTTATCACAGGACAACAAACAAAAAAGACATTTTACTTGACTTTAAAATTCCTATATTTGAAACAGGAAGTTCCAGATCACTTCCTTAAATTTTAATAAATCTCTTTTTGTGTAGTTGCTGTTTTTGGTTTTTACCTATGAAAACTATGATGAATATCACACTAGACATAATAATGAAGGAGATGTTTCATTTAGTGTCCTGACCAATGAAAAAGAACATGGATCTTTAATTTTCAAAACTTAAATAATTATTTTGAGAGAAGAGAGTTTTGAAATATATTAGACACTTCTTTGTCTTAAAGCACACACCAAGTGGGTCCTTTGGTTTAGTGTGCTTTAGGATGAGCCCCACATATTATATTTGGCTGGCACACGATGTCATTTGAAGAAGTCACCGAAGGATGCCTTCGCCAACAGTAAATGATTGCACACTGCTGCTTTCTGAATTAATTTACAGGATAGTTACAATTTTTCTGCCTCTATCATCACAGCCAGACTGGGAAAAATCACTCGTTTCTCCCTCAGTTTCCTCATTTGTAAAGCAAAGATTACAGTAGTAGACTGGATTTATATGTAAAGCATTCAAGCAGGGGTCTGCTGATATTAAACACTATGTTAACCACTATATATGAACCAGCTATAAGCTATATTTTATTATTAATAATATAATTGTGTTTTTTTGGTATGCCTGTAATTGTGAGCATTCTATGTAAGATGAAACCAAGTCACTTGTGTGTCATTTGTGCACACTCTGTAACAGGGTGATGTTGGGCAGAATGTATATACATGTCTGTATGTGTGTATATGTATACCCAAACCATTAGGAAGTGACTAGTATTATTATCTTTGCTTTACAGATGATGTAACTAAGGCAGAAAGAAGTAATTGCTCATGGTCTGATAGTGGGGGGGACTGGTGGGGGGATCATAAGAAAACTATAGCTATCAGGTATATAAATAAAGCAGTGGTCTGCTGTCATTTATGCCCTCACACATGCACACATACATAATACATATATGCATGTATATGTAATACATATATGCATGTGTATGTGTAATTTTTTTTGTTTTAGTTTTAGGGTCTATGTTGGGTTCTGAACCATTGTGAAAGTTGGGTGAGAGCCTCCCATACAAGTGAGGTGTTAACATGGCTAATTAAGAAATGATGTTACTGAGATTGCACTTAGCCAGCCCCAAAGAATTTTAGCTCCAATAGCTTCCATTTCACTTATCCAATCAGTTCCACTACCCCAATATATGATTACCCATTTATGACATAATAAATTATAAACTTTCACTGTCCCATCTATTACAGATAATGGTTATAAAATATAATGATCTCAAATCATTAAGTTCTCCTTTTGCTATTACATTGTCATTATAGAGAGACCCTTTTGGAGAGAGAACTTATTAAAGGCATAGAATTTAGGGAGCTATACAATGCAATCTTAAGCTAATATAGTCAAACTGTATAATAAAACCATAAAATCTACCACGAACCAGAGTTTAATAAAGTTTTCACTCTAATCTTATTAGCAAACTTGTTTGAGTCCTGAGAGCCTAAAGTGATAAAAGGACACTCTGAGGACATTTATTCATCCTGCATTAAATGGCATATTTCTAGTCACAAAGAAAAGATTTTTAGAAGCCCTTCATAAAACCAGCCAGTGATACCAGCTGACAAGGAATGAAATCCGAGTTTAAGTGTTCTCCTTCTTCTTAAATCAGTTGGTTATATCTAGATATCACTGTCCATAAGTTCAATAAGATTAAGTACTTTTATAAAATGTCTGAAAAGAAAACTATAGTCTGTCTGAGAAAAGAGGGTTCTGAAAAACAGATATGGTTATCTCCTTCTAAAGACAAAACAGCAAACCTGTGAGCCATTAACAAAGCCAGGTTTCCAGACAGCTGTTGTCTGGACAATATTCGAATATTGCCCAAGGCTCTAATCTCAGCTCAAGCTACTTTTGGTATCTGGACTGAAAAAAAAATCCAAGTGTTATGAGCCTCCGTTTCCTCTAATAATATGGCCAACCTTAGTCTTCTTCCTGTACCTGGGAGACGGGATGATTCTAAGGTAGGCAGGGCTACATTAAGCATGTTTATGGTCAATCACATAGAAATGACAGTAAAGGAATCTCTCATCCACACACGGCACATACTATAACCAAAACAAGTAGTCCCAGTGATTATTTCCCCATGCCTTCACCAAGAGGCAGAAAAAAAAAAAAAAAAAAAAGCTTAAAATGTTATTCTACTTCCATGTAACGGATGAAGAAAATTTTAAGACAGTAAATATACAAGAAATAGAAGCCAAAGCTACAAAGGATCTAGCATAATTCCCAGACTTCCAGTACAGAGTTTATTAGAGAAAAAAAAAAATCCTTTATTCTAAGAGATTCTAATGTAGTGGGTCTTACTGGTAATCCTCCTGCAGGGAGTGGAAGAACCATATTATGCAAAACACTTGTCTAGCAGACGTTCATTAGCATGGTCATTATATTTAGGGTCATATGTTGTAATTTAGAATGTTTAAAGTCAAGAATAAACTTTTAGTTTGCTTAAAATAAGCCAATACTCACTGAGATGAATATGAAGATTAATGATTTTAGGGAATTTGGAAAAAGAAGGTGGATCTATTTGAGCCATATGATGCTATAAAAGTGCTGGCCTTATATAATTCTGAGCAAAACCCCTCAAGCTCCATGCAGCAGATTGCTCTGCTCCCACATTTTGGAGACCCTCAGTCAAGCTCTGGCCTCACCCACAGCTCAGACTCATCTGAAACTTGCTGCTGGCAATGCTCTACCTGTCAAGGATGTTTGGAGGATCTTCTCACTTTCTTTTAGGGACCTTATCCAAGATCATGGAGCTCCCTCGATCCATGTGTAAATTTAGCCCAGAAGTATGAATGAAGTCTCCGGGATGGGCCTCATCCTGCCAGTTCCTCTCTCAGCTGGTTTGTTCCTGAGGTAGTTCTCGATGCTTCTTAGGAGGTCCTGGACATTTGGCCCTCAGTATCCACAGTGGCAACCTCGAAAACACACATGTATAATGTTTTCCCTGTATTATTCTCCCCGCTCCCTAATTTCTGTTTCCTAAGGAAGCCAAGGCATTGTTACAAGCTCTGATTTCAAGAGAAAACTATAGTATCTCCCCAAGCCTTTGTTCTGCCTTCTGCCTCAGGTTATCCATGCGTGGTTGCAGTAGCAAAAAACAAGCAGGTTACAGCAATCTATGTCTGCATACTACTATCATTTCTGGGCTCCAAGTGATTGTTTATAATCTTGTTGAGATAGTACTCTGGTTATAAGCTGTTTTTAAATAAAATTTAACATCTATCATATGTCACCCATGTTGCTACCCATTTTATATGTTGTTATTATTCAGTTGTCATAATATCCCCTGAGTTATATTTTAGTTTCATTTTATAGACAATAAAACTGTGATTCAGAGAGTGGAAATAACCTATCTGACATAACCAAACTCATAAATAGCTTAGTCAGGATTCAAATTCAGGACTGTATAGCTCCAGACCCAATATTCTGTAGACTTCTTAGGAGAAAAATACAATGATTTTAAGTGAATGAGATGGCTTATGTTGTCTGTTAGGTTTCACCAGGAACCTAATAATTTTTTCTAATTGTCAAATGTCTCTTAAAAATCTGTTCTACCTTTGTCTGGATGTAGGGTGCTGATTTATCTCAGCATATGTGATATCAGAGCTAGCATAGCTGCCAACAGGTAGAATTAATCCTCGTGAAAAAGAGAGAAGTTTTCCTGGTAGACATGCTACAGGATGATCCAGATGGCTTCAAAGTGATTGCCTGATTTCTGTGATGTTTGGCACATACTTTATATAGCTGCTGCTATAGCAGGTCCCGAGCAGAAGAGGTAATTCCTATTAAACAGAATTCTAAACAACCAATCTAATATGCCACACAAATTTGTATTTTATTTGTATTTTACACAAATTTGTATTTTACAGTGGCTGTTCGGGTTTATTCCATTATGTTACCTGAATAGTAAGAGAAATAAATAAGGTGTTTTTTTCCCCCCCTTTCTCCTTTTAACACCATATCCTTCCAGAAATATTTGAGTAACTAAATGTGATGCTAATTCCAGTTTAGCAAAAAGGAACCCAGGGCCCAGGAAAGTTGTAAAATTTGTGCAAGGTCTCAAGCCTAAATTCTGGCAAACTGAGGCTGAATCTGATTCCCAGGTCTGTGAGCTTATATATTGATTAAAATAGACACATAACTGCTTGTAAACAGCATAATGTGTATAAAGTCAGCAACCTCACCTGTGCACACTGTTGCAGGTCAAACATCCATCACAGAACCTGGCAAATGAAGACTCTCAACAAATCAGTCTTCAATGACTGAATGAAGGTCAAATGGGAGCTGTATGCAAAATACCAACAGTGTTTCCAAGCTGTTCTGGGAAGAAGACTACATCTACATATGTCTTTAATCTCTGAGTCTGGAAGAGCAATATGTGGTTGTTTTTCAAGCAGATCCTCCAAGGGAGCAAGGCAGTGCTTTTTATGAATACCAGATTCCCATTGAGCAGTACTCCTCAAAGTGTGATCCCCCAAAAAAGCAGCCTTGGCATCATCTGAAAACTTGTTAGAAATGCAAATTATCAGGCTCCACCTAAGGTCTACTAAATCAGAAACTCTAGAAATGGGGATCCAACAATCTGTGTCTTAACAAGCCTCTGAGTGATTCTGATGCATGCCAAATATGAGACTCCTTGCCATAGATTACCATTGTCCCATGTATCCTTGAGGGATTGGTTCCAGAAATTCCAGAGGACACCAATATCTGCCAATGCTCAAGTCCCTTACATAAAATGGTGAAATATTTGCAGATAACCTATGCCTATCCTCCAATATACTTTAAAAAATCTCTAGATTACTGATAATACCTGATACAACGCAAGTGCTATGTAAATAGTAGTTATCCTTAATTGTTTAGATAATAATGACAAGAAAAAGGGTCTGTATATATTGAGCATAGATATTTTCCTTTCCAAAATTTTCTGTCAGAGGTTGGTTGAACCCACAGATGCAAAATCTATGGATTCAGAAGGCTGACTGTACTACAAAATCATTCTCTAAATGATAACTTGGAGTATGAAGCCACCAAAAATAAATCATGGTTAGGATATGGGAATCAACTTAGCATTGTAAGATTTAAAGGGATTTTAAGGCATGTGCACAAATGCTCATAGAACTCAAAAGGTTATTCATGGTAAAATTTTCAGGATACTTGAAATCCAAGAGTAACTTCTCATTATATGATATCAAATTATGCAGACAGTGACAAACAAATGGAACCCTAGCCATCAGTCAGCACACACAGTCTCCTACCCTAATCCAGCCACGGAAGGCTCAACCCCCTACACTCCTCCTAACACAACCTAGACTGTAACCTGGCTGCTGCCCAAGTTTGGAATGCATCCAATTTGGTAAAGATGAGAAATACTATTGACTTTCATAATAAGAATTCCATCTTTCTTTTCAGTTTGCTTTCCTTCTTTCTAACTAGATTGCTATAGTGCAAGTGAATTTTTAATATATATCTCTAATATTTGCTAATTTTTTAACAATAAAGAGACACACCAGTTCACGTCTTTCCATAGACAACACTTTGGCTACAATTTAATAATATTATTGTGTGTATTCCATGTCTTTGTATGCATACTTTTTTAAGAATATAAGGTTTCTTTTTATTTATAATTGTAAACACATTTGTTTGAAAAAACTTGAACAGATTTGATCAAAAATATTTTTTAAAGATTTTAATAACAGAGATGCTATCAAATGACTAGATTTAGGAAGCAGTCTTCTGACTGCTGTTTCCTTTATTTTGACACTTCATACTTGTAATAAACTAAATAGTGTGCCCTTAAAATGTACATGTTGAAGGTCTAACCCTAATATTTTGGTGGCAGGATCTTTAGGGAGGTAATTAAGATTAAATGAGATCATAAGAGTGGGGCCCTAATCCAACAGGATTGATGTCTTTATTAGAAGACAAAGAGACACAGGAACTCATGTGCACCGTGGGAAGGCCATGTGAGGACGTAACAAAAAGGAGGCCACCTGAAGCCAAGGAGAGAGGCCACAGGAGAACTGATATGGTTTAGCTCTGTGCCCCCATCCAAATTTCATGTTGAATTGTAATTCTCAATGTTAGGGGAAGGTCCTGGTGGGAGGTGAATGGATCGTGGGGGCGGACTTCCCCCATGCTGTTCTCATGACAGTGAGTGCATTTTCATGAGATCTGGTTGTTTATAAGTGTGTAGCACTTCCCCCTTCACTCTTTCTCTCTTGTTCCTCCATGGTAAGATATGTCTGCTTCCCCTTTGCCTTCCACCTTGAGTATAAGTTACCTGAGGCCTCCCAGCCATGCTTCCTGTATAGACTGCAGAACTGAGTCAATTAAACCTCTTTTCTTCATAAATTACCAAGTCTCAGGTAGTTTTTAATAGTAGTGCGAGAACAGAGTAATACAAAAACCAAGCCTGCTAACACCTTGATCTAGGACTTTTTGTGTCCAGAACTATGAGAAATAAATTTCTCTTGTTTAAGTCACCTAGTCTGTGGAATTCTGTCATGGCTGCCTAAGAAAACAACTATTTTTATTTATTAATTCATTCAATTAAGATTACTGAATGTATCTGTGCCAGAAATCACATCCTACTAGGTTCTCATGCCACTTACATAAGTCTGCTAGTCTCAGCTCCCTTCCAAAGTCATGGGAAAAAAGAGCAAAGAAATAGTCAATGAATGTTTAGCATCTTTTTTGTATTATTGTTATACTTCACATTCTAGGGTACATGTGCACAACGTGCAGGTTTTTTACATATGTATATATGTGCCATGTTGGTGTGCTGCACCCATTAACTCGTCATTTACATTGGGTATATCTCCATGCTACCCCTCCCCACTCCCCGCTCCCCACAATAGGCCCTGGTGTGTGATGTTTCCTTCTTGTGTCCAAATGATCTCGTTGTTCAATTCCCACCTATGAGTGAGAACATGTGGTGTTTGGTTTTCTGTTCTTGCGATAGTTTGTTGAGAATGATGGTTTCCAGCTGCATCCATGTCCCTACAAAGGACACGAACTCATCGTTTTTTATGATTGCATAGTATTCCATAGTGTATGTGTGCCACATTTTCTTAATCCAGTCTGTCACTGACGGACATTTGGGTTGATTCCAAGTCTTTGCTATTGTGAATAGTGCTGCAATAAACATACGTGTGCATATGTCTTTATAGCAGCATGATTTATAATCCTTTGGGTATATACCCAGTAATAGGATGGCTGGGTCAAATGGTATTTCTAGTTCTAGATCCTTGAGGAATTACCACACTGTTTTCCACAATGGTTGAACTAGTTTACAGTCCCACCAACAGTGTAAAAGTGTTCCTATTTCTTTACATCCTCTCCAGCACCTGTTGTTTTCTGATTTTTTTTTTTTTTTTTTTTTTTGAGATGGAGTCTTGCTCTGTCACCCAGGCTGGAGTGCAGTGGTGCAATCTCGGCTCATTGCAAGCTACACCTCCCGGATTCCCGGATTCATGCTATTCTCCTGCCTCAGCCTCCTGAGTAGCTAGGACTACAGGCGTCTGCCACCACGCCTGGCTAATATTTTCTATTTTTAGTAGAGATGGGGTTTCCCCATGTTGGCCAGGATTGTCTCAATCTCCTGACCTCATGATCCGCCTGCCTTGGCCTCTCAAAGTGCTGAGATTACAGGCGTGAGCCACCGCGCCTGGCGTTTCCTGATTTTTTAATGATTGCCATTCTAACTGGTATGAGATGGTATCTCATTGTGGTTTTGATTTGCATTTCTCTGATGGTGAGTGATGATGAGCATTTTTTCATGTGTCTGTTGGTTGTATGAATGTCTTCTTTTGAGAAGTGTCTGTTCATTTACTTTGCCCACGTTTTGATGGGGTTGTTTGTTTTTTTCTTGTAAATTTGTTTGAGTTCTTTGTAGATTCTGGATATTAGCCCTTTGTCAGATGAATAGATTGCAAAAATTTTCTCCCATTCTGTAGGTTGCCTGTTCACTCTGGTGGTAGTTTCTTTTGCTGTGCAGAAGCTCTTTAGTTTAATTAGATACCATTTGTCAATTTTGGCTTTTGTTGCCGTTGCTTTTGGTGTTTTAGACATGAAGTCCTTGCCCATGCCTATGTCCTGAATGGTATTACCTAGGTTTTCTTCTAGGGTTTTTATGGTTTTAGGTCTAACATTTAAGTCTCTAATCCATCTTGAATTAATTTTCATATAAGGAGTAAGGAAAGGATCCAGTTTCAGCTTTCTACTTATGGCTAGCCAATTTTCCCAGCACCATTTATTAAATAGGGAATCCTTTCCCCATTTCTTGTTTTTCTCAGGTTTGTCAAAGATCAGATGGCTGTAGATGTGTGGTATTATTTCTGAGGACTCTGTTCTGTTCCATTGGTCTATATCTCTGTTTTGGTACCAGTACCATGCTGTTTTGGTTACTGTAGCCTTGTAGTATAGTTTGAAGTCAGGTAGCATCTTAAGTGTGACTCTTCACAAGTCCAGAGAGTAACTTGAAGTGATTGTAAGAGGGCATGTCACCCACACTGGTTGTTTAAGGACAAGTTTCATGAATAATGGTGGCCTAAGCTAAGGCTCAAAGAATGAGTAAATGGGAATTGTTGTGAGTGAAAGGATAGGTGTTGAGAATAAATAATCACAGTGTTAAGAAACAGCACTGTGAATACACCTTGTAATACTAAACACTAGGAGGGATGGATGAGCATCATGGGAAAAAGCTGGCTAGAAAAACACTTTGTCATGTCAGCAATCTTTGACTTAATCCTGTTACAATGGAGCAGGCCTACACCAGGGTTTCCCAACCTCAGCACTATTGACATTTTGAGTTTCATAATTCTTCAAGGTGGGAGTAAAAGAATCATAATGTTTAGCAGCATCTATGACTACTTCTTACTAGAGGCCAATAGCATTCTCAAGTTATGACGAACAACAACAAAAAATCTCCAAATACTTCTAGATGCCCCCATTCGGGGACCATGGAGAAAGGAGAATTAACTCTGGTTGAAAACCACCGCCCTAGATAATCCATAAAATACAAACTAGAAATAACATGGGGAAATTTGCATTTTATCTAGATTGAGGAGCTCTATAACATAATAGTTTACAAACAAAAACTCTGAAGCTAGTATGCCTGGGCTGAACCCTGGATGTGACACTTACTAGTTGTGCAAACTTGTAAAAGCTACTTAACTTTTGTGCCTGGGTATTTTCACCTATACAATGAGTTTTTTTTTTATTTTATTGTTGTATTTTTTATTCTTTTTGAGACAGTCTTGATCTGTTTCCCAGGTTGGAGTGCAGTGGCACAGTCTTGGCTCACTGCAACCTCTGCCTCCTGAGTTCAAGCAATTCACATGCCTCAGCCTCCCAAGAAGCTGGGATCACAGGTGCATACCATCATGCCTAGCTAATTTTTGCATTTTTAGTAGAGACAGGATTTCACCATGTTGGTCAGGCTGGTCTCTAACTCCTGGTCTCAAGCAGTCCGCCCGCCCACACCTCCTAGACTGCTGGGATTACAAGTGTGAGCCACCTCACTCTGCCTTTGAAATGAGATCCTAACAGTATAGCTAGTTCAGAGAGTTGTTTGAGGTAAAATGAGTTAAGATATGTAAAGGGTTTATAAGAGTGCTTGAGAGTAAGTGCTATGCAAATGTCTGTTAAATTAATAAAAGAGGTTTGTGAAGAGACTGGAAATAAGAACAGACCAGAGGCAAAGACGTATGTTAAATTTATAATAGTCAAACATTGAAGCCTTCTTCAACACTCTAAGCAGAATGTAGTTTTAGTCTCCTTTGAATTCACATTGGCTTCTGATTACTATGTTGTTATAGTTTACCTTGCACTGTAGGTTATTATGCAATTGTCACATAATCTTTGCATCCATCCATAGTGATTTATTTATAGCATATACCCAATAAATGTATCTTAAAGAATAGAGAAAAATAGTATGCCCAATAGCAGGCTTCTCTACTAAAGGTAGGTTTCAATTTTTCAAGATGTATGAATGCCCCAGCTCATTTTAAGTACAGCACCAGAGGGATGTAATGAGGCCTTGGATTCTAATTGTTCTTTTCTTCACTCTTGCAGCAAATAGAACTCTAAGATGCCCCAATGATTCTCACCTTATGAAAGCTCTTCCCCTTTCAGTGTGAGCAGAGTCTATAAATACGATGATGTATTATGCCTGTGATTATGTTACATTATATGACCAAAGAAAAGAGATTTTTCAGTCAGACTTAATCTAATCACATGAATCTAATAACTTGAAAGCAGAGTTTTCTCCAGCTAGTGGCAGAAGAGGATGCCGGGGAGATTGAAAACCTGAAATGTGAGTTGTCCTGGTTGGCTTTGAGGATGCGCAGAGCCACGTGGAAGAACCTGAGAGTAACTTCTAGGAACTAAGTTTGACCTTCTGCCAACAATCAGCAAGAAGATGGTACTTCAGTTCTACAATTGCAACAATTCTACAATTCTACAATTATGCCAACAACTTAAATTAGCTTGGAAGTGAATTATTTCCCTAAACTCCAGATTGGAGACTAGTCTAGCTAACACCTTGATTTTGGCCTAGGGGACTGGGAGCAGAGAAACTAGTCAGGCTTACTCGTATGACCTCCAGAACTGTGAGGCAGAAAATAGACGTTGTTTTAAGCTGCTGAGTTTGTGGTAATTTGTTATGCAGCACTAGAAATTAATACAATTCCTTTAGGAACCGATGTGTTTTTATCTTAACTGGGATTCTGTTCAGAAATATTATCTAAAATATAGATCCACTTGTTTACACATCTATTCTATGACGCATGTGTGTAAGGTAATATCCATTCGAATGATTTCAGAAATAATTGCAAAAACCACCAGCAATACAGCCCTGTGGATGAATCTCATAAACATAACATTCATTTAAAAAAAATACAGACCAGAATACTCATCATAGAATTCCATTGCTACAACACAAAGAAAACAAGCAAACCTATAGTATGGTGCTCATGGAATGTGTATATAGTTGCCAAATGTATCATAAAGAACAATAAAGTGATTACCAAAAACTCAGGGTAGTGGTTACCTTTAGGACAGAGAAGGCAATAATAATGGAATAGATACAGTCAAGGGTATAGCACGTCTCTGGCAACGTGCTATGTTGTGACTTTGGTAGTAGTTTTATGTGTATTTTCCTCGTGATTATTTACTAACAAAGTTTTTTATGCCCCTTTCATATATCATATTTTAAAAATATTTCAAATCCAATAAAAACCTGCAGGGCATCGCGCTGCTTCGTTTTATTCTAATGCATATAGTTGGAGGCTCATGAAAGCATCAAGAAGGAAAATGCATGGGAATCACCACGCAATGGCTGTTGCAAGCCCAGAGCCCTGGCGCTTCTGTAGACAGAAATGCACCTCTTCTGACACATCTGACTTACCTTCTTTAAAACCTCCATATCTTTTCTTATGTACTCTGGAGTCATGAAATGGACTATTTTCTCCCACTTTTATTTATTTCGTTAGTGTTTTTTAGGAAAGAGTCACCATCTTTTGAAGAATAGAAGTTACTTACATGTGAGTAAGGCTCTGATTTACCATTTCTGCTATTTTCTTGAATCATCTCATTTGCTTCCTGTTCTTTGCTTCTACCCAGAAGTCAGGTAAAATTTTGTCAAGAAGGGTGGTGCTAATGCATTCTGCACTATTACTTTACTGATGTGCTGGCCCCTTTTATATCAATGTGACTGGGCAGAGCAATAATAAAGACAAACTGCTGATTGCTTTGTTCCTTACCTAAACCAGTCCCCTTGATACTTGAAATAGTCCTTCTCTACTCCTTATGCCTATCAGATATTTTTTCCTCTTAATAATGTCTACAGTTGGAACTTCATTGCTGTTAAAGACATTTACTATCAGAGGGTCCAAGCTATTTGGCAGGAGAGAGAGTAGCTGTCATTAACTCTGACATCCCGAGCTGAGATTCAGGTTGGATGGATAAGAGCTTAGACTTTTCCATATGATTTCAGCAAAAGAAATGGAAAAAGATGACTTTATTTTAAACTTACAGATGCATGGGTATGGGTTGCTAAGGAGGTTCTGAAATAAAATGAAAATAGTAGGATTTGCAATACCTGTAAAGCCTGAACACATTCTGATTCAACCTTAACTACACTCCAATATAAGCCAATACTGTATAATGCAAGCCCTGTTCATCTCTATCTCTAAGAGGCCTCAATTAATTTCTTTGATGCCCCTCTAATTTACTGTACATTGTCTCATTCCCTTTGCTCATTTAAATTCTACCAATCCTTCAAATTCTAGCTCATGACTTACTCCCCAACCCAAACTCTTTTTCAAACATATCAACATACCTTTATTTCTTCCATAAACTCTTACCACTCTTTAATTGTGCTCCATTTAATTGGCATCATACCATGTTACACTTGTTACAATAAATCATCACCTTCTCTAAAAGGAAAACATTTCTTTTTCTAATCATGTGCATCATTTGAGGACATGATAAGTGCTGAAAAGGGAAACAGTAGACAGTCAGGGGACCCTTCGACTTTTAAAAACAGCTTTTTGTTGGAGGGAAAAATAACCTCATCCAACCTTAAAACTATAAATTATAAAAATGCAAGGGAAACATGATTGAGCCAAGTGATTCCTGGCATATGTATTAGTGGGTAGTTGGTAGATGGTCAAAAAGTGCTTGTGAATTTGATTGACTGATTTAATATGGGAACAGGAATATGACTAGCTTTCCTGGAAACACACAAAAGGCAGAAGGTTTATTATCTGGGGGACGTGAATGTAGAAAATGATGAAAACAGTCTAAAATCAAATGAGTTGTAAATAATCCTCACTTTTAGCAGTGGTTAAGATGCTTCCCAACTAGAAGTAAAGTCGTGTTATTGTGATAATCATCATCACTATCTTCATCAGCAGCATATATTTAATATATACTCATATGTTTTATATGGTATATCACATTTGATCTACTCAAAAATCCTAAGAAATAAAAATCACAATTATTGTCATTTTTAAACAAATTGAGATCTGGAGAGGCAGTATACACTTCCTATTGATGCTCAAATGTATTATCACAAATATAGTGCTTAGAACAACATAAATATAAACAAACATAAAAAACTTACTACCTTACATTTCTGAAAATTAGAAATACACACTAGTTTCACTAGCACAAAATAAAGATGTCTGAAGGTCAGTGTTCTGGGGGTTCTAGGGAAGAATTTGTTTCCCTGCCTTTTCTAGCTTCTAGAGGTCAATTACATTTTTGAGGTCCTGGTCCCTTTCTCCATTTTCAAGGTCAGCAGCCTCTTCTCTTGTCTCCTCTCCTCTCCTCTCCTCTCCTGTCCTCTCCTCTCCTCTCCTCTCCTCTCCTCTCCTGTCCTCTCCTCTCCCCTCTTCTCCTCTCCTGTCCCCTCCCCTCCCCTCCCCTCTCTCCCCCCACCATCCTTCTATTATCACATCCTTTTATTCACTCTAACACTGTAGTCATTCAGATAATTCAGAATATCTCCCCACCTCAATGTCCTTAACTCAATCATGTCAACAAAGTCCCTTTGCCATGTAAGGTAACATATTTACAGGTTCTGGGGATTAGAATATGGGAAAACTAGGGAAGCATGATCTGCCTGCCAGTTTAAATAATTTGACCAGGGTCTCACAACTGGGAGATAGCAGTACTGAAATTTAAACATTTGAATCCAACCAGGCACCATGGCTCACACCTATAATCCCAGCACTTTGGGAGGTGGAGGCGGGTGGATCACCTGAGGTCAGGAGTTCGAGACTCACCTGGTCAACATGGAGAAACCTCATCTCTACTAAAAATACAAAAAATAAGCTGGGCATGGTGGTGCACACCTGTAATCCCAGCTACTTGGGTGGCTGAGACAGGAGAATTGCTTCAACCCAGTAGGCAGTGGTTGCAGTGAGCAGAGATTACACCGCTGCACTCCAGCCTGGGTAACAGAGCAAGACTCTGTCTCAAAGAAAAAAAAAAAAAAGAAAGAAAATGAATAAAATAAAATAAAAACAAAAAGATTTAAATACCTTGGCAGTGTATACTACCCAATAAATGAGAATATTCTTGTGAATTATTGGTGTTAAATACAGCCAAGAGGAACCTAAATAATGCCAACTCTTCTTATGCAAAGCAGCATTGTTCACTGTGAAGTCTATGAACAAAAAAATGCTCTTTTCTGATTATGACCACTCTGCTAAATAAATATTATGTGAACATAAAATGCTCTTTTCTGATTATGACCATGGTGCTAAATAAATGGATTAAAAATAACCTAGTTTTAACTTGCACCTTCCTCTGAAGAACTCAGTATATTAAAGGATACTATTGAGTTGCTTTCCTTTTAATTCCAAAGATTTAAACAGCAGACCTCAATATTACCATAGCTCCTTGAAATATGTTTATCACTAGCAAATATTGTATACTCATACGTGCGATACTCATGGCAACTTTGCTCAATAATTAAGATTGACAGGCAACCTTCAAGAATAAGGCCTTAATTTCTTCTCTCATGTTAAAGTGCAACCCAGGTTTATTCAAGGGACAGTTGAAAGTCATCAATTACGTATTCTGAAAGAGGCATAAATAAAATCTTACGTTTTAGGCTAAATATGTCAGTTCAAGGGACTTTTTAGTATGTCATGTCCTTAAAGATGAACCTCATATATACAACCTCATAGCAGATTGGAAATTTGTTCTCTTTAAATTTTCCAAGTTCTTACAAGCAAAGTTTCAAAACAAAGACAAATTCTTAATAATAGATGCAGTTTTTATTAACTTTTTCTTCTTTCCTCCTCTTCCTTCTTTTTCTTTTTGGCTGCTGAAGAGATCTATTTAATTCCAAGTCACAGCAAGGTCTCTAAAAGCCATAAAGACTCAGACCTTTCCCTCAGAACCTCAGGGTTTCTCGATGTGGGTAACTGCCAAGGCCTATTAGGAGCTGAGCAAAAGAACAGGCACAGTGGTGGTTTGGCAATACATCCAGTAACAATTTGAGGGGGTTATGCCACTGTGATAGTGCTACAGAAAATTCCTTTTTTTGCTGTAGGAATTCCCTTTCTCTATCAGCTGAAAGACAGAGGCAGAGATTAAGAGAGAACCAAAGATATTATATATATTGTGTCTCCAGTGATTTATTTTCAGATGTGTCCAAGATTCTATTATTTCTTAACGAGGGAAACATTTGCAGGAGCATCAGTGTGTTAATGGCTGTGTTATCACTTGATAACGTGGTATTGTCATGTACCAACTAGGCCTATGTTGCTGATCTCAGCAGATATCATCACAAATTATGCCATTAAATAAGCCATCTATTATTGTTAGCTGTTCTGCTCACCAGTGAAATAGAATTCATACTCTAAATTTTGATATAACTTACTCCTTAGTCCATACCAATGAATGTGGCCCTACAGAAAGGGTCAAATGTGAAAAGACCTAAGATCCATATAAGCCAAGTCAATTATGAAAACAAGTGGCAAAATCACGTGACTGCATTTGAATAAAGAGAGAGTATTCATCATGTGAGACGTCGATCTAAATTCTGAAAAGCAACAAAACAGTTCCCATACCTAGACCTCATAAATGCATAGCTGCATTTATAGATAAGGGGAATGGGAAATTACTAAGTGGTATGATTTGAGGACTCAGAAGCAAATAAAAAGAGATGACCCTCTACTTACCATGGGGTTACATCGAGATAAATCCATTACAGGTTGAGTACACCCCTTCATTTATGATGGTGGTGTCACCTCATTGTTAAGTCAAAAATTATAAGTCAAGCCACCATAAGTGGGGCCCATCTGTACAACGGTGATTGAGTTTCTCCTATTTAAGAGTAATTGGACATTTGTTCATTCATTCATATAACACTGGTTGAGATTTACTAGCTGAAGTTCTCTTTTTAGACACATAGAATACTACGATGGGCAAAACCGGCACACTCCCTACCCTTAGATTCCTGGCTTTCCCAAGGCCCTTAATAGCAACTATCTCTAGAAGAAGTGTGGTTTAAGTCATAGCCAAGTATTAATGAAAAGAATCGTTTCCCAATTGTATTTAAAAAATAATAACAACACAAAAACTTTTGGAGTAAGAATACTTAAGAAAGAGACATAAATGTGCAGGGATCTGGAGAATAATGAGCTAGATTTACAATGGTCTAGGCTGAGCTAAAGGCCTTGCACATTCCCTGCCAGCAGCACTTAATCAGCAAAGTCAAGCATAGATTTATATGGTAGAACATTTCTTTTAGACTTCCAATAAAGTAGATTGACTGTTAATACAATTCACCAGAAATAAATTAGGAGAATAAAAACAATTTTCTTGCCAAATGTTATGTGTAACCACCAATGGAGCTAAGCCTTCCTAACTGATGACTAAGTGAGGCTAAGAAGAAACCAGTTCACATACATGCAAGGCAATTCATCCCTTAAAAATGGGGCTTAAGTAAAGGCTCATGCATTATAACAAATACCAGATTTAGTATAAGCCAGAAGATCATTAAATCATCTTTATCTTTTAGTTTTCTAAAACATTAAGAAGTGCATTTCATATAGATCATAGTTGATGATCCCTCATTAACCTCATGTGTATGATTAGCATGAATATATTACATACCCTAATAAAATCACACAATCAGGTTATCCTACAGCAGTTTGTGAGTTTTAATAAATAAGAGAGAACTTCTGGGGGCCTTAGTGGCACAACAGGAAGGTGTGATTGGAGATTATTGTATCTATTTGCACTCTAAGCATTATATGTAGACTGAATAAAATATGCCTTACATTGTACACACTGTCATATATATGTGTGTGTGTATGTGTATATATATATAAATGATTATATATATATAAATGTGTATATATATATAAATGTATTATATATATAAATGACTTGGTGATTAATAAAACACCTTCAGACTCTCTATTAGCAAATGTCATTGTACATTTTTTCAGTTAGCAAATGTTGAAAGCATAACTATTATACCAAGAAGGGGAGAAATGTTGTTTGGAAATTTTATTCATTGAGATAAAGGACCTCATTTTTCAGAGCATAAAGAATGAATTACAAAGCTGTTTACACATTGAAACTCAACCATAGACATTTACACCATTCACTTAACTGCAGAAGAGAGTCTACTAAAAAAGAGAGAATAGAGAAACAAATAAATATTCTAGGACTGCACAGTTAAACTTTTAAAAATTAAAAGACATTCCAGCGGAGTTTGTAATTGATTTTAAATATCTGGCACAGCAAATCAGAAAGACTTATCACCCTTTGCACTTGGATTCTTTGATATTTCAGATCGATATGGTTCTTGTGAACTCAAATTGAAGTATAGTCTGATACTGCCTGATAAGAATGAAGCCATCCCCACTTGCAGGTTTCTCCTCTCCTAGAATAAAGAAAAACATTGGAGAGGAGTTTCTGGTACCTGAAGTTTACTGAAGACGACTCTGCTTCAAGAAAAGCTACATCTAATAAGGGATGGAAAAGAGGAAAAAATACAAATATTGCCAACCCAGGCACTGGGTGGTTAAATAATAAGAGGTCCACATCTGAAACTTCCCAACATTTACCAAGAGCCAATATTTGCAATATTTACTCATTTTTAAAGAAAAGTTGGTATAAAGTAAGGAAATAGAAAATGATAAGATTTGAGCAGAAAGGGGAGGGCCAATAGAGGTAGTAAAGTCTTGTTGAATTTTTTAAGAAAAAAATGTAACAGAAAAGGGTGAAAATGTTGTAAGGCCAGAAATCCAACTTTTTTGTTCCTGAGATTAAGTTTTGTCCAAAATAGCATTACAATAAGTGATACTTAGTGTTTCAATCCACATTCTAGCTATCCTCATTTTCTTCATTATAATTAGAAAGAAAATAAAGCATTAGAAATTTAAGGGAAAAACACAAAACCCTCTCCTCCTCCACAGGTGCCCAGGAGGAGAACCCATGTGGGTTTTTCAGCAGGGGAGATGCACACATTAATCTGACAGGAGCCAGCAGGAGACCCAGGGATGGTATGTGTGATGTTGCCCTGTGACACCAGGAATCTTACCTCTCCAGAAAATAGCACAGTAATTACTGCAAATAATTACTTTCAGAAACAAAGCTTCTTTGTCAAGGTGGACAAAGACTTGAAAAGTCTTTAAAAGTTTAAAAGTTTTTGCTGCCACAGTGCACATTACCAAAAATCATGAAGTAGAAGGAAAATAAAACAATGGGTTGAATATAAAACAACTTGAAAATTTCAGATTCAAGAAATACTGAAGTCGTTCAGTATAAAATAGCTCCTCTAATTAAACGCAGCTCTCAAAATACCATAAAGCATGACACAAAATAGTATAATTTCTAAAATAAAATGAAAAAACAAATCAGAGGCCCAAAATACATAAATTAGGTAGTCCTCAATACATAAACAATTGTGTCACAAAGCACTTCCATGTAAGGCTACAGCCTCATCTCCTCATAAGTAGAGTTATTTTATCTTTTGATTCTGAACAACTGGTGAGCGGTTGTCCTGAGACACCCTTTCTATCATGTAGATACAGAATTGGGTTGAGCAAAATAAGTTCCTTGATAGTTCCTGAGTACATCCACCAGCCTAGCCCCAATGAAGCCTGGCTCTGCATCAATGCTGGGCATGGCTGCTACTATTGAGAGGGAAAGGCATAGAATTAAGAAAGCAATTATCTCTTAGAAATAATGGTACAGATGGTGGCTACATGTATTTTGAAACAATTCCAATACATTTAGATACCTTATGTGTTAAAGTGACTTGCAAGACTGGTCAGAGTACATCATAATCCTTCCTTATGCTATTTGTATAGGAAATGTCTTCCAAGATATAGAGCAACTCACTTACAACTGATTTTTGGAATGGTACTCACTCATCACTTGAGAAGAGTCTATTTAGATAAAAACAGAATGGCTTGGAACAAAAGAAATGATTTAGGATGCTTCCCTGCTGGCAAACAGTTATACTAATATATCTCGATCATTCGTCTTCATTTGAAATGTTCTAATTTCCTTTGAGGAAAACTTTGATATAGTTTCTTTCTTTCTCCTTTAGTTCTAAATATGTACCAAGTTTGTTTTAAAAAATGTAATGACAGATAAGCAAAGTGAGAGACAAAGCAAGTGGTATCATTAAGATGAATTTACATAGTGCAGGGGCTCTGCCCTAGAGACATCTCACTGGGCAAGTGCTGGGGCTTGATCCTCTTCATGTATTAGCTGAATCACATAAACATTACATTTTAAAGGTCAAAACTGATCAAATATTGGCTATTGTATTCATTTCTGCACTAATGAATTAAGATTTTATTAGAAGGGCTCTATTATCCTTCCCAGGCCTGATATTCTATAGTTCTGAGACCATTCATGGTGAACTCTAAGTAACTCGGAGAGTCATAGAGATTGTTTTGCACTTTCTGGGGAACAGGGTTAATCAATGCACAAACAACTTTTTCAGAATGCATTCTTTCCAATTGTTCTATACTTATTGATCTTCATTGATACTCAGGATAAGAAGATGAACCCCAGAAAAGTGATCTCTTAGCATGTTTGATTCATACAATAGTGTAATATGGACGTTAATAAACCATCTGCTGTTAAAAAAAAATAAAAAGATAACTGGGCCATAGCTTCAGTAGATCTAGAAAACTATGAAAGAAGGTACTAGAAGTAAGTTTATCATGGAACCCACGTAAATACATAAAAATTTAAACCCTGAACTAAGGCATGAATGTTTTATGATTAAAGGCAATAGGACTGCAATATTCCTACAACAATAAAGAAATAATAAGGCAGCTATTCTATTGCCAATTAGTAGGAAATACTGTAGATATCTTCCTGAAGAAGAGTGAATCAGGAATATTTTAATATAGGCCATATCTATAAGTGTGCTAAATCAAAAATTACAATGGTGCAGTTGTCATTTTTTTACTCTCATATTGTCCAAGCATGAAGCAATAGGTCACTTGCAGTTGACATATTTTAAGTCTATTAATCATCAAATTAAAGCAACTATTAAAGCAATAAAAATTAATAATTGGGCATTCAACATGAGCAATTGATTATCAAGATGCGGGCTATAGTACACAAAAAGAAATAAAAGGGAGCAATGCCTATAAAATATAAATATTGGCCTTTTCATTTGGAAAAATCTACCAGAAAAATTACTGAATTGGATGATCACTCACAGGGGTAAGTGAAAATCAAGGGAAGGCAAGTTTGTTAAGGATTAGTTAAAAATTAGCAGTAAAGTAGTAGTTCTAAACCAAATGATCCTCTGGAGTCTGTGCACTGCCAAATATCAAGGAATAAAATAAGTAAGAAACAGAAAAGAAACAAGTGAAAAATAAAGTGAATCCAAATACCAGAGGGCAAGTATGGCCAAACCAAACCAAAGTCAAAAGTCAAAAGTTCGGGAGATGATCTTAAACTGAAACAGAAAAACAGTTCAGGTTGGTGGTAACACCAACGTGATGCACTTGAATCATCACAGAGAGAGGCTTTTTTGCTCTCTATGAACTAAGCTGAACAATAATGGAGAATAGCACTGGAAAGGGAGATGGAAGAACCTAGAGTAAGACATTTCCTGTCTGTACGTTCACTTAAGAAAAACTCAAAGGAAATGTTGGATGCACTGGTTTCTATTCAAAACAAAGTTTAGGCATTTGTAAAAAAAAAAAAGAAAGACATTACAAAGCTGATCTTTTTTTAAATTAAACTTTACTTCTCAACATAAACTTCATCTAAGTCAACACACTTTTGTAAGTGATCATCCCAGCCATCTAGGTCACCCCTAAAGAACTGAGGGTCCTGGGAATGTAACCATGTCAATGCAGTCTATTTTATGTTATTGACATAATTTACATAATTATAAATGGGTGCCCTCTAAAGATTTTTTTAAAGATTTTTAAGATTAGGAAACAAAAAGAAGTCAGAAGGAGCTGAATCAGGTCAGTGAGAATCATGTAAGCTGAACCAATTGAGATGTCTATGGTGTTGGCTATTGTCTGTTCTGTTAATCATCAATCCTCTTCAATTAGGACATGAAGAGGATTAATTTTTTCCTTGCAAATTGATGTGGATGGTCAGTACAAAGCTGATCTTAACATAAACTTGTTTTATTTATTTTAGAAATTAAATAACTGTTAGAATCACCAAACCAAGAATAATGGTGTAGGAGAATAAACACTTAACATGGGTATTCCAGGCCCATCTCTCAAAGAACATATACTTTTCTGGTCAACTAAGATAGAAACCCTAAATAAGTTTACAAACATGGATCCAGTGAAAACAGAAAGCAATTGATGGATTAAAAAAGAGATATTCTGTTATTTTCAACTACAGGAATAAGCACTGTTACTACATAACAAACCTCTGCAAATCTCAATGGTTTAAAAGAGTAATTATTTATTAATACACATATGTATTTGTAGCTCTTTAAAAGTATAACTGCTAGGACAGAAATAAACAAGTAGGAAAAACAGGACAAAGAAAAATAAATTGTGCTGTGTTCATGCAATGGAATCTGTGTACGGTGAACATGAATGCATTATACTGACAAGTATTAATAAGAAAAAACTTCAAAAAATAACATGAAAAATTGTTTCAAAGAAACAAATATATTGTGATTGTATTTATATGCTTTAACAACATAAAAAATAAATATTATTTCAGAATACTCATATATGTGATAAAAGTATAAATATCATTTTGATAAATAACAAAGATGTTGATTACTTTTAGAAGAAGAAGAAAATGGAAGGGGCAATAATTGAGCAGAGGGAGTTAAATGAATCTTTGTTTAATTAAAATATCAGAAGTGTATATGACAAACTATTATGACTCGACAAAGTTGGGTGGTGGTAGGTATTTATTATTATTTTCAGTATACTTTTCTCTATGCTTAAAACACTTCTTGGCTATGTGCAGTGGCTCATGCCTGTAATCCCAGCACTTTGGGAGGCCGAGGCCATTGGATCACGATGTCAAGAGATCAAGACCATCCTGGCCAACATGGTGAAACCCCATCTCTACTAAAAATACAAAAAAGCTGGGTGTGGTGGTGGGCGCCTGTAGAGCCAAGATCACGCCACTGCACTCCAGCCAGGGCAACAGAGCAACACTACGTCCAAAAAAAAAAAAAAAAAAAAACACTTCTTAATAAATAAGATGTTAAGTATACAGAAACATTTTTATTCAAAGAACAGTATTATTGACAGAATAAGAAATTTAATTAAAATCGTTAAAGGTGCTGTTAATGAAACTATTTTTTCACTTAGACTGGCACTGCTCTCTATATAGGCATAGCTATTGTTTGTTCTTTGGTAATCAAACACGTCATAGAGTTTTTTTTGAGAGAGAATTCTAAGATGTGTAGAGAGCTTAAAATCAAGTACTGAAGAAAATAAATTTTAAGCTGCTGCAGATGTCCTCAGTTTGAATAACATTTTAATGAAAAATTGTGTGTTGGCTAGAGCCTGAAGCAAGAAAGGATGGTTGAATGGATTTGCATCATGACTTTAAAATAAATAAATAAATCGGTGCAGTGGTGTCTGTCCCTGTGCTTTTATTTTAACAGATATTTTAAATTTAAATATAACTATAAACTAAACAGGATGCTTCAGATGAGGCAAAACTCTATCCTCTGTACAATTTAGTGTGAATATTGAGAAAATGCAACGGCTATCAGGCTATTAAAGAAACAAGGAAACAAGATTATGTTATTATTTTTTTCTTCTTCTTTTTCTGAGACAGAGTCTTACTCTGTTGCCCAGGCTGGAGTGCAGTGGCGCGATCTCAGCTCACTGCAACCTCCACCTCCTGGGTTCAAGAGATTCTCCTGCCTCAGCCTCTAGAGTAACTGGGATTACAGGCACCCAGCACTATGCCCGGCTAATTTTTTTGTATTTTTAGTAGAGACTGGGTTTCACCATGTTGGTCAGGCTAGTCTCAAACTCCAGACCTCAAATGATCCACCCATCTCGGCCTCCCAAAGTGCTGGGGTTACAGACACGAGCCAACGCACCTGGCCAAGATTATATTCTAAATTTTTAGCTTTGAGAAAACACCACATTCTAATATATGCTTTATGTCAAATAAAAATTTTAAATATCATATACTCTACTTATTCTCAAAAGTGTTTGGATCTCTAAGGCAGGCCTTAAAACATGAGTGAAATATCATAAATATAAGGCATAATATGAGCAGCATTCCCTGAAGAGGTCCCGTACAAAAGCTTCTCCTCTATTGGCTGGTCCCAGCTCTGAAAATCCCTTCAAGCTATCAGTACCTTTGGGATTGGTGGTGGTAGAGTGAGGAGACCTCTGAGAGAAAATCTGTGTTCTACAAAAAAAAAAAGCAAAGTCTAATGCAAGTAGGAAAAAGAGAAATACTGGGAAAGGGTGCTAGAGAAGGGAAATAAAAACAAAGGTGCTCTTGTAATGATGAGGTCAGAACATTTCAGAGGGGAAAGATAGCACAAGTATTTAACTCACTCAAGGAGTACAGCAACCATCTATAGTTACTTCTGCCACTAAGGAAGAGGGTTAATTTCCTGCAGGATGGATGACCCTATATCCAGCACAACAGGTTACTTTAAATGAGAAATTACAAGGTTTTAGCTGGAGATGTGAAAATTTCTAAATTGCTTTCCATAAGAAAAAAATAAATAAATAAGGAATTTATGAGTGGAGAAAGTCTAGTCAAGACTGGAGTTCAGGGGATGGGAGGCCCAGAAGCTTGTAGAATCGTGAGTAATTTGGAAGCAAGATCTAAAACAGGACTATGAAAGCTCTTCGTCTCATTATTTTGACACCAACAGGTTTGCCCTGGAGGAATCTGTGTGTTTCATAAGAGCTATTTAGCCAGAGAAGTAGCAAGTCTTTATTCCTCAGTGATCCTATTTGTGTACCTCACTTTTTGCTCCCCAGCTGCTGTTTCTGTATCCATGTGTGCATCTTCTCTTTCATTTGAAACCACAATAAACCGTGAGAATATTCCAGCCAAAGGCTTTTATTGTTTACATATGTAAAACAATAATGGTGTGAATTATTAAAATTGATAACTATTTTAATGTTAAATGCAAGCCCTTACTCAAATTAAAATAAATATTCTGCATAAACAATCGATAAAAAGCTTGACAATGGCCAACAGTGCATATATCAAAACATGTCATCCATTAAAAACTGTTGAAAAACTTGATTTTTGAACACATTTAAATTTGGAAAATTTGGCTTGGGAAAACTGACATTATTGTTAAACATAAAGAGCCACTAAACAAAAAACAAGGAGCTGAAATTGATGAAATTTGATATGAATAGAGGTACTAATTTCTGAGATAATTTTTTCCATTAAAGATTAGCCTGTAAAAATCTACCAGTTTTTTAAAAACTCAGTAAAAAAATAAAAATGATCAAAATAGGCTGTATAGAAAAGAGATCAATTATAATTACATTTTATTAATTATTTTCTCTATTTTACTGCAGAAAAATACTAAGTAAAAATCCATTAGCATTAAAATAATTCTGATTAGATAATTTTATTCAAAAGGTCTTCAAAAACAGTGAAGTCAAAATATTCTATGCCCAAAGGAAGCCATGAAAGAACGTTGCCAATTGGAAACTTCTGGGTGTTGGCACAAAGAATGGAGTGATAAGAAAAGAACTTCAAAGGATAGGCATATTTACCACTCACTTTTAAAATGAATTGCTATATATTACTGCAATGAACCCTCTACCACCCCTATCACTTTAAATCTTCAGTATAACATACTATGTCTACAAATGCTTTGCATGAGTGGTATATGAGAGAACTTAAACACGTGAAGAATGTTCCTTATTTGAGTAGATGATGGACAAAGAAGTTAGAAGTAACATATAGGTAGGTTAAATTCGAAGTAAACCAGAAATTGAAACTAGAAGTGACTGTGAGAAGGAACACTCCTGGGAATTCACAGAAATGTTGGAGAAAGCATTGGATTTCTTATTGGACATAAAATAGGAGATGCAAATCAATTTCACATGCATCTCAAAGGAGAGAGTAATCTCTAATGATGTCATAATTATAGTCGGGACCAAGAAAATCTATCTACTTCCCAAAGTAGACCTAATGGGCTCCAAAAATATAACTATAAAAATAAATAATAGTCCTATTTTGCAAATGTTGCTTATAGCATAGCTACTTTTGGAAGGAAAAATTATAAATTTCTCCACATAGCTAAGTCTTTTTCCATATCCCAATAGGAAAACATCATAAATATGTAAGAGTTCTACATTTCTGAAATAATTAAAACTTTACTACTGAGACCACAGCCCATATGAGGATCATAAATAAGCAAAGTAGCTATACAATCTTTGTGTTCAGGAAGAGAACTAAACCCAACAGAAGGTCTTATTAATTTGGTATTTCCTCTTAAACAAAAGAGTGACCTCAGTTTTATCAATATTCAATATCCAGTCCTTTAACAGTGTTATAAGAACACATTTTATGGAGAATGTCTCTTTCGATTTTAAGGTTGGAAGGCTGATATTTTAAGATTTACAAATCTTACATCATATTCTCAAATAAAAATGGTTTTTGTTCTTAGGAAAGATCTCCCTTTGATCTGCTTAGGGGTTCACTTAATTGAACCCTTTAGTTTATACATATATGTAAGACATATCTCTTTCAAATTGCTTTTGTTGTTCTTAAAAAAGAAATTGAAATAGAGGGACTTGATCTTGGTCTATTAACTTAAGTAGATATCCTCAGCAGAACACTACTTGTAACTACTTCAAGAAATGTTTTTGTTATTGTTGTTGTTTAACTTTTATTTTAGGTTCAGGGGTATATGTGAAGGTTTGCTATATATGTAAATTGTGTGTCACGATGGTTTCGTGTACAGATTATTTTGTCACCCAGGTAATAAGCATAGTACCCAATAGGTAGTTTTTGAATCCTCACCTTTCTTCCTCCCTCCACCCTCAAGTAGGCCCAGTGTCTGTTGTTCCCTATACTCAATATTTAGCTCCCACTTTTAAGTTAGAACATACGGTATTTAATTTGTGTTCCTGTGTTACTTCACTTCGGATAATAGATTCCAGCTCCATCCATGTTGCTGCAAAGAACATGAACTCATTGTTTTTTGTGCCTACATAGTATTCCATGACGTGTATATCACATTTCCTTTATCCAGTCTATCTCTGATATGCATTGTAGGTTGAGTCCATGTCTTTGTTATTGCGAATAGTGCTGCAATGAACATACACATGCATGTATCTTTCTGTTCCTCTGGGTATATAATCTGTATTGAGATTGCTGGGTCTAATGATTATTCTGCTTTGAGTTCTTTGAAAAATCATGAAACTGCTTTCCACAATGGCAGAACTAGTTACGCACCTACCAGCAGTATATAAGCATCTTCCTTTTTCCACAACCTAGTAAGCATCTATTCTTTTTTGACTTTTTAGTAATAGCCATTCTGACTGGCAGGAGATGGTATCTCACTGTAGTTTTGATTTCCATTTCTGTAATGATTAGTGATGTTGAACATTTTTTCATACATGTGTTGGCCATGTGTATGTTTTCTTTTGAAAAGTGATTGCAACAAAAGGAAAACTTGACAAATAGGACCTAATTAAACTAAAGAGCTTCCACACAGAAAAATAAACTATCAGCAGAGTAAACAGACAACGTACAGAATGGGAGAAAATATTTGCAAACTATGTATCTAACAAAGGTCTAATATCCAGAAACTATACGGTACTTAACCAGCAAACAACAACCTCATTAAAAAGTGGGCAAAATCCTGAGGCAAAACAAAAGGAGACACGTTTTATTAAATTATTAATTTATTTTGTGATTCCCTCTCAAAGAAATCTGGATCTTGTAAAGTCTCTACAGGGGGCATACCTGTGTCTTTTGGAGGAAGAATATGTATGCATATTAGCACCCAAGATTAGATTTTGTCCAAAGATATAATACTGATGATACTTTCATCTCACGTAATGGAAAAAGTTGTGTGAAGGAATAGGCATGAGCTTGGCACAGATGCAAACTAGACTAAGACACAATGAACAACATAATTTAGGGTCCTATAACTCAACTTTCTAAATATACTATAGAAAAGGATGCTCAGTTTATCTGATGAATAAAATCCAATCCACATATTTGTACTAAAAGGCAATAAGGGGCATGAAGAAACTAGGGAAATTTCTCCAGGAAAATATGTCAGTTTCCTGTGACTGGAGAGGAAATTGAACTTAGACTAGAGGAGGAAAGAACTTCTGTGTTTCTCAGAAACACAGAAAGCGAGTATATACAAGAACTGAGATGTATGAGTCTCAGGAGACTCCCATTGTGGGGGTTGAGCTTGTCCCCACTAGCACAAGGAAACACTGTAAGAGCTGAGCAGAGATCCTGACAACAGATTTGAACAGGTGAGTTATTATGAGTAATTATGTCTAGGACAAATTTCTAGTTACTCTGTTCATTATCCAGTACTGCAACTTTAGTAGTCTTGTTGAAATTCTTATCCTAGTCACATTTGTGCTGTAGTAAAAGAAAGGGAATGAAGTTACCTTCCTCGAGATCAGGCAATATCTGCAGTAAAGAGACAGGATTGAAGGAGTCAAATAACCCGGAAGGCTATCTCATATATCAAATTGGGTGGAACAGGTGAGGATAATGCAAACTGCAGGTCATGTGTTGTCAAAGGCAGCATATCAGAATAACTACCAATGGAGTAGCTTTGCTCACACAAAAGCTCACTCACAGAATCAGCAGCAGTTGAAGCCACTGGTCAGTGACACAGTTAGAAGATATAAGACCAGATCAGAGGAAATGGATGGTCTTTTTCAGAGCATAGTAGGGTCATTACTTCAGGAAACTTCTAGAAATAAAATAGCAATATCATTAAAAGGTGCTACTTTCTCAGAAGGAGATCAAGGATGAATCATTCCCTAACTATTTGGTGGAAAAGAGAAACATAATCTCATTTTTTTTTTTTTTTTTTGAGACAGAGTCTCGCTCTGTCCCCCAGGCTGGAGTGCAGTGGCGCAATCTCGGCTCACTGCAAGCTCCGCCTCCCAGGTTCATGCCATTCTCCTGCCTCAGCCTCCTGAGTAGCTGGGACTACAGGCACCCACCACAGCGCCCGGCTAATTTTTTGTATTTATAGTAGAGACGGGGTTTCACCATGGTCTCGATCTCCTGCCCTTGTGATCCGCCCACGTCGGCCTCCCAAAGTGCTGGGATTACAGGCCTGAGCCATCATGCCCGGCCAACATAATTTCATTTTATAATACCAGGCTGGTGAAACAGAAGCAGATGGCTAAACAAGGAAAGGTGAATACAAGCTATCCCTGGATGTGCATTTGCTTTTAATTGACACATCACTCCTACAACAGGACTGAGTACAAGGAATGGTCACATTTTACTCTTATCTGACAACTCTCCATACCTCCCCCTTTCCTACCCTGTGGGTAATCCTCCTGGATCAGGCATCCATCCCCAAGTGGCCCTTTATACTCAAAACATGAGTTTACTTGCAGCTTTCTCGGTTTTCCAGTTATGCTACTCCTTCCTGGGTATTCTTCCAGAGTGCCTTCCCTTTGCTTCAAACTCCAGGGATCCTTGGATATAAATAATATCCCTAACAGTAGGGACCCAGCCCAAAGAGAAGAACCCAAACCAAAATCATAACTGACCCATACCAGAGCTTTCCAAATAAAAAATCTGTGTAATTCCAGTTTTATTATAAATTCATTACTAAACAAATATAATGAATATAAATTCACTAGTAAATGTACTGATATAACTAGAATATGGAGTTTTCCATAAAAATCAATTCCAATGACTGTATCTTTAGGAGGTCAGATAGAAAAAAGTTAGGCAATAGGGCAAGAAGCCCATCAGCACACTGCCATCCATAAAACAGTCTCTTTAAATGGTGATTTCCCTCATGAAGAGGGGGTATTTCTACAACTTTTGACAGAAATCTCATTGAATCCCTGACTGAATTCTCAGATTAATTCTAATGCTTAACTTCACAAATATTCTGAGGCAATGTTTTACTCTATATGTTTGTATTTCATTTTGGAGTAAAAAAATCTGATACTTTTTCCTGGATATTGTTTGCACTGGGTTTGCTTTTATTCCTCTTTTCTTTAGCCTAAGTGCTCTTGGCTCATTTCCCTCATCTTTATAGTTATTATTTTTAATGTTCAATCATCCTTATGTCTCTTTTTCTGTGCTCAAATACATTTAGCCACTTTTCCAAGGATGTTATCCATAATTGAATGTATTATTTTTTGTTAGATCAGTGATAAATAATCCTCACCTCAATTATTTAGTTAAGTTCTATGACTTAAAGGGTACAGCATTAAATCAATTTGGTCTTAGAATGAATTATTTTTTTTAAGAAATCTACTGATATCTAGTATACAAGAAACACTTTCATAGAATGCCACTTCTAAGAAAATGTTAGCAACAAATACCAATGCCTTACTCTTTGACTTTATTTGTTCTTACTAAATCCATGTTGTTTCTTGGTTGACTTTTCAACACCACTAGATAATCAGAGATTTTCTCTTATGTGCAGCCTGAATGGGATGGCGGGAGAGCCTCAAGAAGTATATAGACTCATGGAAGGGAGCAGGAAGTAAGAGGAATTGTGCAAAGAAATTATTGGTAAGAAAAGTAGGAGGAAACCTTCTGTTAAAGGGAATTTATTGAGCAATTTATTGGCAAGATTTGATTTGAGTCATTTAAGAGTTAGATCCAAAAAAAATGTTTCAGAGACAAATTCAATAAAGGTGAACAATATGAGGAGAGGGCCAAAACAAAAGTGTAACTCAATCTTAGGCTACACTAATTTAAGGACAGTGTCAAGTACAGAAAGGTGACAGCCTTAATGGCTCTTGCAACAGGTAGATCCTACTTGAAGTATCTTCAGTCCCAAGTCTCTAAGTCATTTTATAAGGGTGAGATAGGGTGGGGAAAGAATTAAAGTTTATTTCTTACTATGCACCGGCCACTAAGCTAGATATTTGCACAAACTACCGTATGGAATATAATACTTATATTAACCATTTGACATAGGTTTTACTTTTTAGGGTATAAGTAAATTCAAAGAGGTTAGGTACAGAGCTTGTAACTGAACTAAAATCTAATGATCAAATCCATGTTATTCCTTTTTTTTCCAGAAGTACAGGAAAATTAAAGCAACTCACATGTCCAAAAATGAATAAGTAAAACAATTATTATAAATGTGTTCAATCGACAAATTAACAGATCTCCCTTTTCAAGAATTCCTCTTCTCTAATATCCATGACAAAACAAAAGCAAATTCTCATGTCCCTCTTGATTGGTAGATTTGGAAGTCATTAGGTGTCCTCATGGTACATCCTAGCCCTGTAGTCACTTTCTGTGTGGTAGTCAGCCACCAACCTGGTTCTTCTAAACTTCTACCCACTGGTCCTTTCTCTCAATGGGTAACAGCAGAGGATAGGTGAAGAGCAAGCTGCACACTACTAAGAAGAAATGAGCCACTTTAATAAAACATTGATCAATGGAACTCTAAGAGGAAAACATTAAAGGTATTTGTTCAGTATTACTATTTCTATATTATAAAAAAAAAGAACCTCATAAGTTAAACATATTTCACTATATATTCAAGCATGAGCAACCCTTCCTGGGAAGGGTATATGGGTACAACAGCTAAACTTCAGAAGTTAATTTATTTTGGCAGCTCAGTTGACTAATGTATTCTGGACACAATATAGTTTGTTATACTTCTATCATAGTAATAGTGAATAAAAGCTTGTGATATAAAGATTTCTAAGGCAGCCCTAAATACAATGAATATTTCTATTTAAATGTCTTTGCTAATTTGTTGTTAGCTTTAAAAAAAGAAAGTGATTTTCAAATAAGTCTTTTATTGAGGCAGAGAGCATTGAAATAATATTTTATGTCATCTTTTTAGTTCTTTTTTCCTTTAGATTTACTTTTTCTGAATTTATATTACTTCTCAGTTTTATAACTCATAAGACCTGATGATAGTTTATAAAATTTCAATATTCTCTCTACTATAAATTACAACTGCTTCCATTTCTAATTATTATTTATCAATTTCTATGGCTTCCATATCCAACTTCATCTAAAAAGATCTATTTCATCTTTCTCATATCTTGTTCCTCTTAAACTATTTTAAAATGCCCTTCACATTCTCTTTAACCTCTTTCCTGGCATTTTCTTTTTCCTACCACCTATAAAGAATATCAGCTATTTTTAAATTACCTACATAGCTTTCCTATCTTCTGTCATCACCATTCAAGTTAATCCTATATATTTTTGTCAATGCAGATATTTATTCTCCTGTTGATTTCTGATAATTTCATGGTGAAGACATATTGGAAGTTTTCGGTCCTTTATTGGCAGAATTGTAATCTGTTCTGCTTTAGTTATGGTGTCCTTTAGCATACTCATGAATTTTAATATTTCGTCTCAGTGAAACATAATAACTTGATGCTTTAATTCCTGCAAATCTTGATTTATTGGAAGCTAATGGCATTGAAATGCTGTTGTATGTGATCTTATTATTTAATATCCTAAATTTTAATATCTTGTAGGCTCCAAGAGCAAAGCTTGCCTGATTGCAATAAAAGTATCCTGACGTGAGAGGCTTTAGAGGTCATCTGTTCTCTTTTCTTGCTTTGGTAGGATGATGATGATGCCACTCTGGACAAACAAAAGCTACCTTATCCCTTCAGCTCTCCAAACGACATCCAAATTATAACTGGGTAGTTTAAAATCTCTGTGTGTGCTGCTGAATTATTCAGAATTTGACACAATAATCCTTAACATTCTTTCACACTAAAATATCTAGTTAATTCAGATGGCACCTTGTTATATCAATATTGACATTCTAAACAGAAAATAGCCAAGTCGTGCACTTTTTCATTTATATCCACTCGAATTTGCTTGTGTCTGTTCAATCCATACAACTTGAATTTTTGTGTCTCTATTATACATAATATGTGTCTTTCTCACTTCTATTTGGTACATCTTGAAATCCTTCTGACGTCCTCTGCTGAAGAAACATCAACATTAAAAATGGGTGAAGTAAGATATTTACTTTCATTATATTGATGAACAGTATTTCCTCCTTCACTGCACCTCCAAAAGCTGACATATGATGTATTAATCAGGTTTCTCCAAAGAAACAAAACTAATAGGATGTGTGTCTATGTATATAGGAGATTTATTATTAGGAATTGGCTCACGCAATTCTGGAAGCTGGCTAATTCAAATCTACAGTGTGGCCTAGCAGATTGGAGACCCAGGAGAGCCAATGGTGCAGATGGAAGTCCAAAGGCAGTCTGCTGGATAGTCTCCCGCTTGCCTGGAATAAACAGTCTTTTTATTCTATTCAGGCTTTCAATTCATTGAATGAGGCCCACTTGTATTCTGAAGGATAACCTGCTTACTCAAAATTCTCCAATTTAAATGTTAATCTAATCCACAAACACCTTTCAGGTCAACACATAAATTAGCCATCATACATATACTAAGATATTAATGACAGATGGTATCTATCTCAGATGTGATTCATCTCAATGTTATCTCAGATGATAAAGATAAAATTGCAGATATGATCCATAATTTTCCATCGTGGCATCATTTTTTGTGGTAATCTGGGACAATTTCCCAGTCCAGACAATGTCATAGTACACAGTCCAACCATTCTATCACATTATCATCAGTTCAGATTTCAGACTGACATTAGTGCCTTACTCCAGAAGTGAGTAAAATTCATCCATATAGAACCTTGGAACAAATAATATTCTTACAAAAAGATACTTTTTAAATTAGTCTATAGAAAACTTTATTCTTACTGTTAAAAATTGTTTATAATTTTTTTGTTATATTTGTAACATATGTTACCTCGTTTTGTTACTTTGTACTCAAGCCTGAATATTCACATTGCCTCATTTGGTTTTCACAGCAATTACATAAGGTGGGCAAGAAAAAAAAATGGGATTATCACTGCTTTAGTTTGTAGAAAATGGAAACATAGAAAGTCTAATAATTTTCTCAATTTTATGTATCTGGTGACAGAAGCATAACTAGAACCAATGGCCTTGACTATTAGTTTACTTATCCCTTTTGACTACATTATACAGAACATCAACTGATCAGTTGAGTTTTAATACATTGATCAGGTGAACTTGCTTTTTTACCTTGTACTCTATATGAAAAATAAATGGTTTAAGAAACTGAGTTTCCATCTTACCTTCTAATCATCAATCAAAAACAAATTAATATATTAAGCATCTACCATGCACAAAGCATTAGGTTATATCAACTATTTAATGGCCACCCCAAAATATTTTGAACTTCTGATGAAATTCCAACAGTCAGGTCTCTATAGATAAATGGGAAGCTAAATTGGAAATACAGAAGTGATTACTACTAGAACGTGAGTCTGCCTGGCTCAGCTTTCTCAGTATTGTTCCAGAATTTTCAGTGAAATGCTCAGTCAGAAGAATTTATCTACAGTAGCATATTCCTTTCCAATTTTTAGAAGGTGAGTTATTGATATAGTAATTGTGTATGTGTATCTGTGCATTTCACCCACCCACACATTCCAACAAGTAGTCATATATTATATTTCCTGGCTTCAAGAAGTTTTTGAAGGACTGAAAAAGCAGAGGCTGTCTCATGGCATAATTAATTTCTGTATTAAGTTAAAGACTATTCTCATTAAAAAGAGGATGCTGGGTTTTGAGGAGGGGAGCAAAGAGTGAAAATTGTCTCTAAGGGTAGCAATGTGGAAACAAGCCTTCCTAGAATGGAAATAAAGGAGGGAGATTCTCATCATAGTGAAGAACTCTCTAGGTCAGCTCCCTCAGAATGTGAGCAAACCTCCGCAAGAACTGAGTCCATAGTGAGGCAAGGGAGTCTGGAGCCTAAAAGTCTGATTGATCTGCTCTGTGCATATGAACACCAGAAAAGCAAAAGCTGTTGAACTGTAAGGGATTCTGTGGCCATGCACTGAGCTGCAGTTGATGCCACAGTGCATGGGGTAGATCATACAGACCATATGAGCTCTCCATATGGAGAAAGAAAGGAGACCCGAATATGAACTGAGATTGAAGGTACATCCAGCATCAAAACAATTTAAACCAAATAAGTCTATATTTCCTGCAGATCTGAGTAGAACAGTTACAATTCAGTCCCATTCTACAAATTGGACTCTGGGTAATATTGCAATTCCATAGAATGAGAATAAAAAACCGGGTGAGTGTCTCCAGTTTTCTTTATTTTTAGCTTAACTGTTTGAGAGTGGGAAATGAATATTAGGTTTCTGGACTTGTACTATGTATTTCACTCTTAGTTATTCCGTTTGGTATACACAGAGGAACTCTGAGGTGTCTGTTGGTGTTCCGGTTTTACAAATGAAGAAAGGGGCTTAGAGTAGATAATTAAGTAATAGAGCTTGTAAGTGACTGAGATGTGATGTGAAGTCAGACCCAAGTACCCAATCTGGAGTCCAGATTCCCTTCATAAAGCTCTGTTGCCTCATTCTGAGACTTTTAAACAACCAATGCCTGTGTTCCAACAAGGTTTGGCCTTGACTGAGGCTGAGCTTTCATGGTGTGGCTTGACAAGATCTCTTTTGATTCTTTTTAAAAACCAAAATTTTCCAAGTACTGTGAACGCATGCCTCATGCCCATGAACACAGCTCCTTACTATCTATCTGGCTGTCTGCTTTGTAGACTGTTTCTACCTTTTTCATTTTCCCTCAAAATTTGTGTCACTCACAATATCATCTGTAAATATAAAAGAATGACATTGCCTATCTACAGAGACAGAAATAACGAAGCTATTCGGTGAACCTGGATTGGAATAAATAGCCACTTTTTAAATAATATTTATTGATATATAATTCACATACAGTAAAACCTATTGTTATTTTCCAAAGTTTCAAAAAATCAATTTTGGTGAATTTTGTAGTGTCTTCATTGCTTTTATGGAGGCATGAATTTTTGGAGCTCCTTACTTTGCATGCCTGACACTTTGTTTTGAAATGGGCAGTTTTAGGTATTTATTTTCCTGTCTGCTTTTCCTTAGTAGATTGGAGGGGTAAAAAGGCATTACTAATCTCAAAGAGCTAACGGTACAACCTACTTTTTAATCACGAAGGAATGTAATATTTAAATTCCCTGAGACTCAGACAGGAAAAGTATAGCACAAAATGTTGATAATTGTATAATTATAATATTATATAATTATAATACTGCAATTAATTTGTTATTCACTATGTAGATGTGTAAATAACTTATCAAATAGCATTAATAATATAAAATGCCAAGTAGTGAAAAATTTAAAATCACTTTGTATAGCTTATTTTTTTTTTAGCTTAAATTTACAAAATAGTTAAATTATGCAATGGGCACATAAACTAAAATTTCTGATTGCCTTGTCATCTTATTCTAATGTTCTGTACAGATAGCAAGTGTTATAAGATGGCTGCCTTCTCTGAATCATGCAGACAGACAGGATACCTTATTATGACCAATGAATGAGAACTGAAAACCTGTGGACCTAACCACAACCTATAAAAATTTTATCCTAATACCTCCTGCATAAGTTAAAGTTATTAAAATCTCATTTTCCTAAATACTAAAAAAGATTTGAAATTTTGAATATTATTATCATTTAATAATTGAGTTCACCAAATATAATGGGATTAAAAATGGGAACCATTTTAATCTTTTTTAACTTTCACTTTAGGTTGAGGGGTACATGTGCAGGTATATTATATAGCAAAACTGAGGGGAATACCTCTTCATTGTTTCTTTCCAATATCAGCAGCCCCAGGAAAATAAGCTCATGACAAAATCAGTAAAATTGTTACATGCTGAATCTTAACATAAAACTAGGTAGCATGAAATCTCTTGATGCGGAAGCTATAACGCACTCAACAGGTTTTAGTTCTGACCTCACATATAATGTTTCTTACTTAAGGTTAAAATGAATGTAGATGTACCTCATTGTATTGTGCTTCATTTTATTACATACTTGTAGATACTGCATTTTTTTTTCACCAATTAGAGGTTTTGAAGGTTTGTAGCAACTTTGCATCAAGCAAGCCTATTAATATCATTTGTCAACAGCATGTTTCTGTATTACATTTTAGTAATTCTTGCAATATTTCAAATGCTTTTGTTATTAGATCTGTTATGGTGATATACAATCAGTGATCTTTGATGTTATTAATACTATTGTAATTGTTTTGGGGCACTGCAAACCTCACTCATCTAAGACAGCAAACTTAACAAGTGCTGTGTACATTCTCACTGCTCCACTGACTGGTCTTTTCCCTATTTCTTTTCTTCTTCTAGGACCTCCATATTTCCTAAAACACAACAATATTGAAATTAGACCATTACAATACCATTTAGGACATAGGCATGGGCAATGATTTCATGACGAAAATGTCAAAAGCAATTGGAACAAAAGCAAAACTTGACCAATGATATCTAATTAAACTAATGAACTTCTGCACAGCAAAAGAAACTATCAGAATGAACAAACAACCTACTGAATGGGAGAGAATTTTTGCAATCTATCCATCTGACGAAGGTCTAATTTCCAGAGTCTACAAGCATCTTAAACAAATTTACAAGGAAAAAAAAAAAGTCAAAACGTGAGCAAAGGACATGAACAGACACTTCTCAAAAGAAGACAGTCATGCAGCCAACAAACATGAGAAAGCTCAATATCACTGATCATTAGAGAAATACAAATCAAAGTGACAATGAGATACCATCTCACACCCGTCAGAATGGCAATGACTAAAATGTCAAGAAACAACAGATGCTGGCAAAGTTGCAGAAAAAAAAAGGAATTATTTTACACTATTAGTGGGAATGTAAATTAGTTTAACCATTGTGGAAGACAGTGTGGTGATTCCTCAAAGATTTGGAAGCAGAAATACCATTTGACCCAGCCACCCCATTATAGGATATATACCAAAACGAATATAAATCATTCTGTTATAAAGATATATGCACATGGATCTTCGTTGTAGTACTATTGACAACAGTAAAGACATGGAATCAACCCAAATGCCCCTCAGTGATAGACTAGATGAAGAAAATATGGTACTATACACCATGGAATACTATGCAGCCATAAAAATGAATGGAATAATGTCTTTTGCAGGGACAAGGATGGAGCTGGAAGCCATGATCCTCAGCAAACTAATGCAGGAACAGAACACCAAACACTGCATGTTCTCACTTATAAGGGGGAACTGAATGATGAGAACATGTGGACACGTGGTGGGAAACTACACACACTGGGGCCTATCCGGGGTACAGGGTGAGGGAGAACATCAGCAAGAATAGCTAATGGATGCTGGGCTTAACACCTAGGTGATGGGTTGATCTGCTGCAGCAAACCAACATGGCACACTTTCACCTATGTAAAAAACCTGCACATCCTGCACATGTACCACAGAATTTAAAATAAAAGATGGTCATGCCTGTAATCCCAGAGCTTTGGGAGGTCGAAGTGGGCAGATCAGGAGGTCAGGAGATCAAGACCATCCTAGCTAACACAGTGAAATCCCGTCTCTACTAAAAATATAAAAAATTAGCTGGGCATGGTGGCAGGAGCCTTTAGTCCCATCTACCCGGGAGGCTGAGGCAGGAGAATGGCATGAACTCGGAAGGCGGAGCTTGCAGTGAGCTGAGATCACGCCACTGCACTCCAGCCTGGGTGACAGAGCGAGACTCCATCTCAAAAAATAATAAATAAATAAATAAATAAATAAGATGGAAAATAAAAGACTGAGAAGGAAGAAATAATATAAAGAATTCAAGGAAGGAGAGGATTCTCATAGGAATGCAGGTTTACAATGTATTAAACATTACAGAGCCTTAAGAGTGTATAATTATTTTGTTATATGTTATTTCTTAAATGTATTATACTTTTATGTAACTTGTAAGAAGATGAGATGAAAAAGAGTTATTATTTAAAAACAAACATAAAATAAGAGAAAGTAGGCCATTATTTAATAGCACTACAATGGCATCTAAGTGTTCACGTGAAAGGAAGAGTTACAAGCATCTCACTTTAAATCAAAAGCTAGAAATGCTCAGGATTAGTAAGGGAAGGCATGCCAAAAGTCAAGAGAGACCAAAAGCTATGCCTCTTGCACCAAACAGCTAAGTTGTGAAAGCAAAGAAAAAGTTCTTAAAGGAAATTAAAAGTGCTACTCCAGTAAACAGACAAATAAGAAAGCAAAACAGCCTTAATATTGAGTAAAGAAAGTTTTAGTATCTGGATAGCAGATCAAACCAGCCACAACATTACCTTAAGCCAAAGCCTAATCCAGAGCAAGATCCTAACTCCCTTCAATTCTCTGAAGGTTGAGAGAGGTAAATAATGATAATAATAATAAGCTACAGAACAAAAATTTGAAGTTGGATCTTGGTAGGGATTGATTCATGAGGCTTAAGGAAAGAAACCATCCCTATAACCTAAAAATACAAGGTGAAGCAGCGAGTGCTGATATAGAAGTTGAAGTGAGTTTCCCAGAAAATCTAAGATGAAATGCTGAAATTGGCTACTTACACAGCAGATTTTCAGTGTAAGCAAAACAACATTGTATTGAAAGAAGATGCCATTTAGGACTTTCAGAGTTGGGGTAACAAAGCCAATGTCTGCCTGAAAAACTTCAAAGGACACCCTGACTTTCTTGTTGGGGGGGTGACACTTGGTGATTTTAGGTAGAAGTCAATGCACATTTGCCGTTCCAAAAACCTTAGAGTCCTCAAGAATTACCAGAAATCTACTCTTCTTTTGCTCTAGAAATAAAGCAACAAAGCCTGGATGACAACACATCTGTTTACACATGCTTTACTGAATATTTTAAACCCACTCTTGAGACCTGGTGCTCAGCAAAAAGATTCCTTTCAAAATACTACTGCTCATTGACAACGTACCTGGTTACCCAAGAGCTCTGATGAAGATGTGCCAGGAAATTAACGTTCTTTTATGCCTACTAACACAGCATCCATTCTGCAGCCCATGGGTCAAAAAGTCATTTTAACTTTCAAGTTTTATTATTTAAGAAATATATTTTATAAGGGTATACCTGTCATAGATGGTGATTCCTCTAATAGATGTGGGTAAAGTCCATTGAAAACCTTCTAGAAAGAATTCACCACTCTAGATGCCATGAAGAACATGTGTGATTCAGGGGAGGAAGTCAAAATGTCAACATTAACAGGAGTTTGGAAGAAATTGATTCCAACCCTCCTGAGTGATTTTGAGGGGTCCAAGACTTCAGTGGAGGAAGTAACTGCAGATGTGGTAGAGATTACGAGAAAATGGAATCAGAAGTGGGGCCTGAAAATGTGACTGAATTGCTGCAATCTCATGACAAAACTTTAGTGGATAAGGAGCAGCTTCTAAATGAGCAAAGATGGTGGTTTCTGGAGATAGACTCTTACTCCTGGTGAAGATGCTATAAACATTTGTAAGATGACAGGAAGAGATTTAGAATATTGCATGAACTTAATTGATAAAGAAGCAGCAGGGTTCCAGATGACTGACTCCAATTTTGAAAGAAGTTCTACTGTGGGTAATACGCTATCAAATAGCATCACATGTTACAGAGAATTCTTTCATGAAAGGAAGAGACAGTTGATACCACAAACTTCAATGTTATCTTATTTTAAGAAATTGCCACATCCATTCTAACCATCAGCAACCACCACGTCAGTTGGGAGCCGTAGACATTGAGGCAAGACCCTGTACCAGCTAAAAGATTATGACTCGCTGAAGGTTAAGATGATAGTTAGCATTTTTTAGCAATATTTTAAATAAGGGAGGTATACTGATATTTTTAGACACAATGCCATTGCCCACTTACTAGACTACAGCATAATGTAAACACAACTTTTACATGCACTGGGAAACAAATAAAAAATTTATGTGACTCACTTTACTGTGGTGATCTGGTACCAACCCTACAATATCTCTGAGGTGTACCTGTATAAGAGAATGTAACTTAGCTATGTTAATACAGTATAGTCTCCCTGCTCAAAGAAACTGGGCAAATCAACAAATATCATTTCACCCCAGCACCCTAATTTAGACTCAGTTTGTGCGAATTATTTCTCATTTTTAATAACACAGAATTGTGAAGCTAAGATAATGGAAAGAAAATTGCTCTAATAGTAATAAAATATCTGTAAACTAAAAAACATTCATTTTGACTGCAGAAGAGACATTTAAATAATTTAACTGCTGTGAGTAAAATTGAAATGGGGCTGTAATTTCTCAGATTTTCAACATGCCTTCCTTTATGAAGAGAAAGAACTGCTGCTGGTTTCCCCGTCACAAAGACTTCTATCCTGCCAAATACAAAGATTAGAAACATGTGCCAGCCGTAGGGAGAGTGAGTGCAGCAAATTAACAAAATACAGGTGACACTTTTCCCAATCACTCTTTCTTATTAATGCGGTGTCTTGCAAATATGTATTTCATTAACTCTATAAGTATATACAGGAGGAATACATCAGCCTTAGGTGAAACCTGGAAAACAGCTAATATTTTTCAATTTTGAAAATGCTTCTTCATTGGCTTGCTAGAAAATACTAAAAATAATTTTAAATAAACTCTACAAGCACATGGTCCCCAAGTTACCTGACTAGTTTTTCTACTTTTCACTGGGACACCTCCCAATCATCTGGAATCCATGAATATCAAACTCTAGGGTCTAGACAGGGAGACAAAGTGAATAATAAGAAAAACTATTATTATTTTTGAGACAGGGTCTCATTCTGTTGCCCACGCTGGAGTGTAGTGGCATAATCTATGCTTACTGTAGCCTCAAAAACCTGGGCTCAAGCAATTCTCCCTCTTCAGCCTCCTGAGGAGCTGGGACCACAGGCATGTGCTACCACAACTGGCTAATTTTCATACTTTTTGTAGAGGCAGGGTTTTGTCATGTTGCCCAGGCTAATCCCAAACTCCTGAGCTCAAGCAATCCACCCCCCTTGGCCTCCGAAAGTGCTAGGATTAAAGGCATAAGCCACCACACTCAGCCAAATAATTTTAAGTATCATTGTAATGCTTTTTTCTGATATTTCCACTCTTCTGATCACAAAAACAGTTTTTCCTTAAAATATACTTTCTGTGAATGACTATTATCCTGTAGTCTTTATTCTGTATCCTCCCTCTAGCCATTGATGTTTTCTTTCCTTTCTTCATGTTAAAGGCAGGTCTGTCTCCCAAATATTTGCCACATGCAAGCAGCAAAGGATGAGTGTTATTTTAATAGCCACTGTTTGATCTTTCTTAAATTCAGGTGGCTAACTTAAACCTCAGAAAGAAAGATAAGAATGTATACATTACTCAGCCTCCCATAGATTTACTGAGGGAGTTCACCAAAGCTGATCCAAATCAGGAAAAATGTCTATCATCATCATTATCTATTCACAAGTTGGTGGGGTCCAGATGTCAGTCTCCCAGATATCAGACAGGTCAGGGATAAAACTGGGAGATCCTGAGCTACACTCCACTAGCAACAATTCATAACCTGCAATATCAATATGAATACTCTTATCTTGTCAGTACATATAACTAGATTTCTGACTCAATTTTCCAAACCTGCTGCTAATACAGAACTGATTCTGATCCATTTTGCTGGTACCTGCCCTCTAGCTCTTGCCAACTCCTCCTCCTAGGTGATCTATCCACTACTTTCCTCCCCTTAACCAAACACTGCCTTATGGAAACTCATCATAAAGAATTAAAGGGCTGGAGCTCCTTCATTTTAAATAGCACATATATTCTTTGTCCTTCCCAGTATTCCACTTATTTTGGGGGGGAAATAAACACTTCCCTCTGATGAATGGCTTTTTCTCTTCTAATACAATTATGTGACTCTGGTGGTGGCTTCCAATTATTATGTTTTTCTATGATCCAGCCATGACGTTCCTACATATCCCATGCTGACCTAATTATAATTACACTAAAGCCTACAGCATTAGTCAAATAGGTGAACACTTCCTTAAGGTGATCCAATCAGAGCCACTTTTGAAGGTTTATTTTGTTGCAATATTTGTTGTGCTTGTTTTGTTTGTGTGAGTTTTGCATTTGCAAATAAACCTCTGGGCAGATCACGTAGTCACAAAGCTATGAGGTTTGAGCTCAGGAACCACCAGCTGACACACTTCTGTTTTGTGTAGTTTAGTGTCAAGAGGTGTTGAAGTCACTATGGAAAGAAAGAGAAAAGAGATAGAGGAGATACTGACTATTGTCCCTGAGGTCCTTAGATATATCATGGCACTTACCTACCTTAAAAATATATGGAATGGTCACCTGTATTACTCCAGCAGTGATGGTTATGTAATATTCAGTTTAGAGACAAATTGGTCGTTCCCAATATTCAAATAGGGCTAATACCAGGTACTGTTTGCTTTCAAGTATCAAAATTAGTCCAATTCAAATCATTGGTGTTAGTCATAGAATAATATTTAAATACTTAAAGCCATACTGAGAAATTATTAAACTTATATATATATCATGCCTCAACTAGGGATTAAAAATACCTCAACTGGATTAAAAATCCATTGTCAACTCTGACTCATTCCTAAAATTGTTGTATAATGAGGGTTTCTATATGGTTAATTTATATTATGAGACAGGCTTACTAATATTATACAAATGAATCCATAGTCAATTTACTTTAAAACATAGTATTTCACCAATTATATCTTAGGTATAATTTAAGCCTTTCATGAGAAACTATAATATAAATGAGATTTAAAAAATGAGCATATCTTGCATTTGTCTTTGCCAGTTTCTATAATAACTATTGCTTAAAGCCCCTACAACTAGCAAAGTCTTTTCAAAATCTTTTGTTAGTCTTTATAATTTTAGATAAACAATACTAACTACCAAAATGTTTGCAAATAAAGGCTTTTTTTGACAGTGTTAATGGCCTTCCCATAAGGATAGATATAAATAGCCAAGAAATTTTATTTTCATTTTATTTGGCATTTGTTTTAATTGTCTACATGTAATACCATGTATACTAAGTACTGCATAAATTCAAAGAATCTGAGATGACTTCATGGAATAAGGGGAATATTAAATTTGAGATTTGCCATGTGGGTAGAATCCTTTTGGATATACTTTAGAAATGGCATGGACAAAGATACAAAAGCCAAGTTCAATGAATTGTAAGCACATGAGTTTGGTTGGAACGGATCAATTTGTTATATACAGACATCCTGAAAAAATAAAGCTAAAAAGATGAGCACAATTCAAATTGTGTTGGGAGCAGAATACCAGAGGTCAATCATTCTATTAGTCGATCAAAGTCAATCTTCAACACGTGTCTACTGAGTATAACCATGTACCAGGTGTTGTGTTTAACACTGATGATACAAAGCTAAATATGGTTTCTCACACTATTAGTAGAATTACAAGTAGCTATCATGTGATTAAGTATACTGAGGACTGGAAAGCTTTTCTGGAGGAACCCTTGACTGAGATGAGTATTGAAAAATGATAACTATTAAGCAAGTACATAAGAGGCAAGATGAGAAGTGAGAGAGATGTGTATGATAACTGAGTATCAGGAAAAGGACAAAAGGAAAGACTCAGAGAGAACATGACATAAAGAGAAGTGCTAACCCTTCCACAAGCTTGAAGTTTAAGTGTAGAAACAAAATTCAAGAGCTACATTTAGAAATTAAATTATTATACACCACTATTAATAGAAAATCAAAACATAAATATCAGCTCACAATATTTTATGCTTACAAAAATCGAAATCATTCTGTGGATTTTCTTTATGTAATTATTTTGCATAAGCAACACATTCTTCATGATACTCTTGTGTCTAGTTCATAGTCACATTATCACAAATTGTTAATTAACCTAGTTTATGTGGTACGTAAGCATCACGAGGGCAGAATCCTTATCTCTTCTGCTCACTAATGTATCTCAAGATCCTAGAACAGCACCTGGCACAGATAGAGTATTTACAAAATACTTACTAAATAAAATTAATGATATATTAATATATTATCAGAAATAATTTTTTTATGTACTAAGTGCAGAGAACTAAAAGAAAGCCTATCATTGATTCTCTAAGTTCTGAGATTCATAAGTATGAACTCTGTGGGAGAATAATGATTTCATATGTCCTTCTGAAATTACCTTTTGGAAATGATTCCAGGGAGCAAAACTCCTTCCCACTCTGAGTGTTCCATATTGTCTGGGAAAGACTTCTTACAGAAACACACTGAATAAAAATCTGGATTGCATAAGAGCTCAGCCATCTCTCAGCTTTGAACGTATTTAAATTAGTCAAACGCTTCCTCTGAAAAGCCCTAATGTGGGAGTACTCAACTTCTGATACATTTTGGTTGAGCACTATCAGCTGCTAGTCTTTTGCTACTAGTGATCTTTCATTTTTCATAGAAATACAAGCTTGAAATTTGTATAAGTTCATATATCAAATTTCTGCAGTTATCTTAGCCTCAAACTCAATATTTTTAAACTCTGAGAGTGGGGAAAATAAAACAATAACTTTTTGCATTTGTTCCTGAAAAATTAAATTCATCACAATATCTATGATGGGTGATAGAGCTGTACAGTGTGTATAACTGCCACACAACCAAAGTCCTATAGTATATGTTGTAACATTTTCTGAGAAATATAATGAATACATTCAAGACTAAACTATCTGAAAGGTCAAAATAAACTTTACTGTAGCAAGGATATATCTTTTACAAGAAAAATCAATCTCTGTACTTCTGGTCCTCTTTTCTTTAGTTAACTAAAACACTTCAAGCACTTATTATGAGTAAAGTACTGTTCGTTTTCTCTTTCTCAAATATAGAAGACATTCTTTCACAAATAACATGTCAATCAAGGGACATCCCTTTGAAGAATAGATTGTGATAGCTGTTGTTTTCCATTTATTTTCTTTTCCTAAATCAGTCAATAGAATCTAACCTATCCTCTGCCTTTATTTAACCTATGATTATATTATACTTGGTTTTCAATGTCCATTTGTTTATCATAACATAACTATGACTTAATAAACTCTTTGTTTTTTTGTTTTTTGTTTTTTTTGGTTTTTTTTTTTTTGATACGGAGTCTTACTCTGTCACCCAGACTGGAGTGCAATGGCGCAATCTCGGCTCACTACAACCTCGGCTTCCCGGGTTCAAATGATTCTCCTGCCTCAACCTCCTGAGTAGCTGGAATTACAGGTGCCTGCCACCACGCCAAGCTAATTTTTGTATTTATAGAGAGACAGGGTTTCACCATGTTGGCCAGGCTGATCTCAGACTCGTGACCTCAAGTGATCCGCCCACCTCGGCCTCCCAAAGTGCTGGGATTACAGGCCTGAGCTACCATGCCCGGCCCAACTTAATAAACCCTTAGATGTAGGATCCATATATATACCTTCTGCACTGAGCCTTAATGGTCTCTAGGTAAGTACATTGATATTTACTGATTCCCTACTATGTGATCCAAACTGGAAAACAGCATTTAATAACTGATTTATAAAACCTCTGTGCATAGCTCCAAATTTTATAGGTGAGATGAGATAAGACGAAATGAGGAGATGAAATAGGATGCCAAATAAATGTCTTTTAATTGTGGACAGTATTACGTTGTGATCAAACTAGATTGTGTGAGCTTGAATAACTCTTAGACTTACTGTCTGTCTTTGGACAAGTTTTTTAAGTATCTTAGAGTCTCCCAGTATCTCAGCTTTCTCATCTGTAAAATGGAGCTAATAAAAGTAAAGAGTTAATACATTAACCAGCTGATTTAGTCAGTTTAGGCTTTTATAAGAAAATACTACATATTTGGTAATTAATCAACAATAGATATTTATTTCTCATAGTTCTGTAGGCTGGGAAGTCCAAGGTCAAGCTATGGCATGTTCAATGCCTGGTAAGGGCTGTTCTCTACTTCCAAGGTGACATATTGTAGCTGTATACTCCAGAGGAGAGAAAGCTATGTCTTCACATAGCAGAAAGGACAACAGGGTGAAAAGGGACCTATCTCATTCTCTCCAGACCTTTTACAAGTGACTAATCCCATCCATGAGGGTACAGCAATCATGACCTCATCAACTCCTAAAGACCCCACCTCTTAATACTATCACATTGGCGATTAAGTTTCAAGCCATGAATTTTGGAAGACGGTCAAATGATAGCATTTCATCCCTGGCCCTCAAAATGCATATTCTTCTCACATTCAAAATACATTCAAGCCATCCCAATAGCCCCCAAAGTCTTAACTTGTTCCAGCATCAACTCGAAATCTACAGATCTGAGTCTCATCTAAATCCAATATGGGTGAGATTCAAGGTATACTTCATCCTGGGATGAGTTCTCCTCCTGCTGTGAGCTTATGAAATCAAACAAATTATGTAATTTGAAAATACAATTGTGGGACAGGCATAGGATAGACATTCTCATTACAGGAAGGGAAAAATAGACAAGAGAAAAGAGGTAACAGGTCCCCAGGAAGTCCAAGACACAAGTCGAACAACCTCAAATCATTAAGCGTGAGAATAATCTTCCATATCTGGCTTTTCATACACACTGGGGCATGGGTTGGGCCTCCAGCACTTTGGGAGGCCCCACTTTCACAGCTTTACTGTGGGTACAGCTCACACAGCCACTCTTCAGAAGGAGTTGGAGTCGAGTGCCTGTGGCTGTCCTGGTGTGGTTTTACACTACACACTGGCGGCTCTACAGGTCTAGGGTCCTGGAAGTTGCCCTGTCCCCATGGCTTCACTAAGTACTGTCCTAGTAGGGGCTCTCTGAGGTGGCCTCTCCTATGGCAGCTCTATGCCTGGACCTGGAGGCTATCTGGGACATCATTTGGAATCTGGGTGGATATAACCATGCTTCCAAAGCTTGTACATTCCGTGTCCCTGTAGAGTTAGCAGAACACGCCAAGGTTTTCCAGAATCCTCTCTGGAGTGGAGGCCTGAGCCATATCTGAGCCCCGCTGAGCCACAGCTGAGGTGACCAACGAGCACTGCAGAGGGATGCAGGGAATGGAAGCTCGGGGTGGCCCTTCCAAGAAAGTGCATTGCTGCTGCATCCTCCAGAGAGAACCAATAATATGCCCTCACATGAGAGAAGGGAAGAAAGGGGTGAACTCATCTCCTCAAAGTCTTTTATAAGGTCACTAATCCTATTCAAGAGGGCTCCTCCCTCATGACTTAATCACATCCTAAAGACCCCAATTCTTAATACTATTGGTATGAACAGGAGATAAGTAAATACTGAGTAGAAGAAGGCAGTTCCCCAGCAAAGGCCCCACCCTCAAGCATGGATACCCACAGCCCTACATGGGAACAGGCATTCCTGTTTTCACACCCAGAAAGTTGCCTTTTGGCCCACCACGCCCACCTATCCTGTACCCATATAAACCCCAAACCCCCAGCTCCAGGTGAATGGAAGAGTGGAAGAGAGGCAGAAAAGGAGAGAAAAGTAGGAATGTCAGGAGCCGTTCAGCTGGGGACCACTGGCAAATCAGCCGCTGGATGGCCAAACTCCAGGGGAAGATCATCTTGCCACTCCATCCCCTTTCCAGCTCTCCCCATCCCTCTCACTGATACCTAACTCACCACCCAATAAAACCCCTGCATTCACCATCCTTCAAGTTCCTGTGTGACCTAATTATTCCAGGATGCTGGACAAGAGCTCGGGATACAGACAGCTGTCACATTGGCCCCCTGCCCTTGCAGAAAGGCAGAGGGTCCACTGATGTGGTTAAGACTTAAGTCATCCATGCACATCAAGGCTAAAAGAGCACACTGTAACACATGCCCACTAGGGCTCTGGGAGTCGCAGGCTCCTACCACTGGACGCTCCTGTGGGGATGGAGCCCAGGGGTGCTCGCCCCAGCTCCTGCACCTGTTCATCTGCATGTTCCCCCTCCCATAATGGGTTTGAGCATCAGCAGCAACTGAACAGATGAGCCACACCCACGTCACATCCAGTGAGGGGGATCAGGGAACTCTCGTGTTTCACTATCACATTGGTGATTAAGTTTCAACACATGAATCTGGGGAGACATTCAGACCATAGCACTTGCTTAGAACATTGCTGCCACATAGGAAGGAATTAATAAGAAGTAGCTATTATTAACAAGATTATTCCCACTGAAAAACCACAGAGCTCCTCACTGAACTTTGCTCATAGTACATAACAAAAATTTGGGGAGAAAAACAATCAATCCTTTCTCAGGTGATATAATTATCAGCTAAGCAATTCACAATTTTAAATAGATAAAATAAAGCAATTGCTCAGAATATGAATAATTCATCTTGGTGGTCAGATCAGATGACAATTTCTTTTAAGGCTCCTGATATTATATGACCACTGCATGATACAATAAAAGTATTCTCCACAATAGCCAAATAGTAAATATAATGACAGCTTCAATTCTCAATATAGGATGATGGCATCATACCAGAGCTCAATTCAGAAAAGCAATTCAGAAGAAGCAATTTTGCAAAGGGTGCTAATGATCTAGATGACCTGCTTTCTGCTGCTTTGGCTTCTTCTAGGAACATAATTTATATTTTCTGTAAAGAGGAGAGGGAGTGCTTGACCTTACGCAATCCTCCTTGAATATTCCTTCCTTCAAATTATATTGTGAAAAATGAGTGTCAGAATTCCATTTTACTCTTGGCAAAGAAACCTAGTGGGGAAGTATTCTGTGTGACCATATGAGCATATTTTTTTTTTAACCAAACAAAATTGTGAAGGAAAATTAGTTGATAGAAACTAGGGTGTCTAATAGAGATAGCTACATAAATATAAGGCTGTCCCATCCTTATTCTGTTGTAGTAATGACAAGTGTCCCTTATAGAAATGTAAATTAAATACAGCCCAATTCATAGGCAAATTGGAGGTCAAGTGTCCAAGATTCTACTCCATAAACACAAAGAAAGCTTTTTAAAAAAATGAGGTAATTATAAACAGAACTGCCTCAGGCAAAATAAACTCTCAGTAGTATATCCATAGAATGCCTGCTTTTGAGCAAAATCACTTTAGATAAACTGCTTATGAAAGAAAACCAGAATAACCAAAGGAGGCAATTTATTTTACAACTTTGTATTTTACAAACCTGTTAAAAGCAGGGGACAGTCTATCAAAGATAATTGGCTCTGTTTTAAAATCAGGTGTGTGTTTTTCCTGAAAAAAAAAAAAAAAAAAGAAGAAGAAACAGGGTAGACTACTTCTGAACAAATAAAATTCAATCTGATAAAGTTATAATAGACATTTATGTGCCCACTGATCAAAAAGTGTGTCAGATCACAAAGAAACACAATTTTAAGAAGGGAAAATAGAACATATTTTTTACCCCTTTGAAAATTTAACTATTTTATAGGATATCAGAGGACTGGTTCCTTGAACTCTAACTATTGCATTACCCCTGAAGTACAACTTACCATGAGAAGCAATTGAGTCTACAACTATAACCACAGCCAACCTACAACTAAGTGTTGGCTGCAGAGGTAAAGGTTTAAAAAAAAAAAGATTTCATTTTCTGGTAGATGTTCCCATGAGGTGATAAGGAATGCAATGAGAGTAAAAGTTGTCACTAAAGCCTGCCTACTACTTGGATAAATATTAGTGTGAATATTTAAGATTAGACTAGTATTAAGCAAGTAGAATCGTCTGTTGGGGATATCCAATCAATTGCTCTGTACTTTATTTGGAGCAGAAGGCTGCCCTTTTGAAGGACATGCTTTTTGAAATAACTATACTCTTGTATAGTCAATCAGACCATGACTGAGTTAATAAATATAACACAATTAATAATGATCTGCAAAATTATTTTTCAGTCTTGTAGGGATGGAATGAGTTTTACTTGGATGCTTTAGTCAGCTAAGTATTTTAAGATCAGAAATGAGGACATTAATGGGATCCATTGGAAATTTCTATTGAATTTATGAAAATGTATACCCCTTTATCTTGTTTTGTAAACTATAAAGAGTAAAAGTCTTCACGGTATTATTAGAAATGTAAAATTCCATACTCTCAACTTGTAGTTTTAATGCCAGGTTTAAAATCTCTAACCATATTATCCAAAAATAATTTGTTCTAGATAAATTTTTGAAGCACTCTGATACATGCAACAAATATTAAGCGTTATAAGGCCACATTTTAATTTTATTTTTTCCATGATGCCTCACTAACCTCACTAAAATATTTTGGCCATCTGGTGGTCCTTGTCAAATCAAATACCCATTAAAGTCTTGAAGGAAAGCCTATGTATTGTTCAGTGTTTCATCTCCAACACATTGGCTAACAATGGTAGAGTCTCTATCTATCTATTCCTTTGGGAACAAAAACTACGATAATGGGATTTATGCTTGTCCTCAACTTTTGGGATTAAGAATTGTTTCAGTGCGTATGACATTCAAAGAAAAGAAACTTCATTGTCATGTCACCCAAGTAGAGTTTTACACTATCTTTAAGCCAACAAAGCAGTCAGAAACCTGCAGGACATTATGCCAAATGAAATAAGCCAGCCACCGAAGGACAGACACGACATTTTTCCACTTACATAAAGAATCTACAATGGTCAATCTAGCATAGAGCATAATAGTGGTTTCCAGGGCCTGAGACGTGAAGGAAAAGGGAAATTGTTCGATGAGTATAATGTTTCAGTTGTGCTAGATAAATATCTTGTAAAGATCTGCTGTACAACGTAATGTCTATAGTTAACAATACAGAATCATGCACCATAAATTTTGTCAAGCCGGTAGATCTCAAGTTAAGTGTTCTTATCAAAGAAAAGCCAGGCCGGGCGCGGTGGCTCAAACCTGTAATCCCAGCACTTTGGGAGGCCGAGACGGGCGGATCACGAGGTCAGGAGATCGAGATCATCCTGGCTAACACGGTGAAACCACGTCTCTACTAAAAAAATACAAAAAACTAGCCGAGCGAGGTGGCGGGCGCCTGTAGTCCCAGCTACTCGGGAGGCTGAGGCAGGAGAATGGCGTAAACCCGGGAGGCGGAGCTTGCAGTGAGCTGAGATCCGGCCACTGCATTCCAGCCTGGGTGACAGAGCCAGACTCCGTCTCAAAAAAAAAAAAAAAAAGAAAAAAAGAAAAGAAAAGCCAAACATACAAACAAAGGGTCATAGAGAAACTTTGGTAGATGTTGAATATGCCTGTTACCTTGATTGGAATGATAGTATCACAGGTGCTTGCCTATGTTGAAACTCAGAATTGTACATTTTAGACATGTGCAGTCCATTGTGTATCAATGATACCTCAATAAAGCTGTTTTCCAAAAAAAGAAAAACACTGCTTCGTTCGTTTGGCAGCAGATATACCAAAATTGGAAGGACACTGAGAAGATTAGCATGGCTCCTGTGCAAGGATGACAGGCAAATTCATAAAGCATTACATATCAAAATCCTTATTTTAAAAAATGTAAAAAGAAAAATGATAATTAATTGAAAAAATTATAATTCCATGACCTTTAAAAAATTTTGTCAAAGTATTAAAAATTATCTTACTGTTGATTATAAATGTATATTAGATAAAAAATTAGTAAAACTAATATACATTTAATATGTTATAATTTAAGACATTATAAACATGAAAAGTTTTAATGCTTTATTTCTTTGTTTAAAAAAATAGTCCAGCCTGGGCAACATGGTGGCACCCCATCTCTACAAAGAATACAAAAACTAGCTGGGTGTGGTGGCACATACCTCTAGTCCCAGCTACTCAGGAGGCTGAGGTGGGAGCATTGTTAAAGCCCAGGAGGTGAAGGTTGAAGTGAGCCAAGATCATGACACTGCACTGCAGTCTGGGCAACAGGGGCAGACCCTATCTCAACAACACCACCAAAAAAAATCAAAAAAGGAGTCACCAATAGAGGTGAATACTACTTCTAATTCTAATTTATTTTAATCATTATTTTTCCTAGCTTCTATCATTTATTGATTTGTCCTGGTAGTACTCTGACACAGAAATGAGCAAGCTTAAAATAAGGGTAAAATAATCTTTTTTAAACTCAATACAATATGCCTTTTAAAAGTGGCATGGAGTAATAATGCACAGGATGGCTGTCTCTAATATAATCTATAAGGCTGCCTTTCTAAGTCAACATGTGGGTAACATTTCCCTTACATCTATCCTATAGAATATTTTATACCACCACCAGTACTCATAAAAAGCAAACTTGCTGAGAAGTTCCCTATTGATAATAATATATATGCTTCTCTGAATGTATGCCTTACAGTGAAGCAATACTTCCGTTCCTGCCCAAAGCAGAGCACTTTCAAACCTGACACCAATCCTGGTACTTAGAAACCTATAAATGATTATCTCAGCCATGGGCTACATAAAATAAATTAAGTTTTAAAGATCATAAAAGTAAAACCATGTGTCTAAACATATGGCATGTTCATTGGCAGTGTGAGTGCTCATTATATGAGAAATCTCATCCAGTTTGTCAGGAAACTGAATCAAATATTTCCTGCCATGTAAGCCAAAGAGCTCAAAGCAGTCCCCCTAAGGTTTATGGTGAATTCACCTACTGAAAATCCTTACTATTAAAGGTAACACAGAGGTAAGAAGCTAAAACCATAAATGAGGAAAAACAAAAATTCTAAAATCAGTATTTGTAAGTCCAAACCTCAAATGGATGCTCTTACCCTACTAGGAAAAGAATTGAACAATCCTGGTAATTAGCAGGTTGGATGAAGACTAGAATAAAAATGGTGCCAGGCATTTAGCCACAGAACATCTGTACAGCCTCCTCTTAATGTTTCTTGGATGTTTTAAAACCATCTGGTTCCACAGCTAGGTCAATCCAGGAGGGAAGAAGCTTGGACTTCTACTTGCCACTTCCAAAATGTTTCCACCCTAGAAGTGATATATCACATTTTCCGTTTATAGTTTATTAGGCACGTCAAGTCACCTGTGATTATCATCTTCCCACGTGTGTGAAGTAGAGTGGAACTCGATATTGGTGCACAGTTTGATGCAACGACTACATAGGAATTTGAGACAGTGGGATTAGATAAATCCACCTCCTCCCCCTCAAAGTATTTAGCTACACCCTTGATTTATAAGAAAATGGAGTAGCCTCTTTGGGAAAATATTCAAACTATGTCCACAATTGTATATGAACTCAGTGGACTTAAAAATACTTAAATCGTGTAGATTGGGAAGGACTCAACTTGTGGTGAGGGACAATGAAAGGGGAATAAAGCACATGGCATGTTTGAGTAAATCTCAATAGTCAGGCCTAATGAATGGGGGCAAGTGATTGGCTCCACAAATCGCTTATGGTTATCTGATAATGAACATGATTTTCTTCTATAATAAAAATGGTTTTCTTTAAGTTTCCTAGTAGCATAAATTTCTGTGGAGACAAATATCAGTGTTTCCCATCCTATATCAAAAAGTCTTTAAAGATACTGCCTTCTATAACTTCAGAGCAGTCAATAAGTATTTGCCCTTCCTTATCAAGAATTCAATGACAGCGGCTTATCAGTACTGATCTAGCATGCTCTCAAATACAAGAAAACATGTTAAAATCCCCTTCAGCTCATGTTTCTTCAAAATAGACACCAAGGTATCTTTATTTTTTAATTTATTTATAGTTCTTTTCAAATTGAAAACTAATAGAATATAATTCTGAGTATAAAATAGAATATGATTTTTCTAAGTGTGAAAACCATGGTAAACTTAAAACAGAATAGACTTATTTTCTCAAACTGCTCTGAAGTTTACATTACTATTTTTTTCTTTTAAAAGCCAATATAAGAATCCTAAAAGAATTAAAATAATCAAATGAGTAGATAACTATTTTAATCCTCTTAGGGGAATTTTATGTCCAGCCTTCTCTAAAATGTAATTTCATGAGAAAATAGCTCAAATTCTAACCTACTGCAAGAAAGTTGTAGCATAGTTGTTTACATCACAAGAAATCAACCTAATCAGTCTCAAAAGATAAGAAGATTTGTAAATCTCTTAGTTCCTGTTTAAAATTCCATCCCTGATATTTTAATGACCTTAAGTTTTCAAATGCAAAAGATAAAATTAAGCTGTTTGAAACTTCACACAAATAACTAAATAAATAAACAGAATAAACAATAAATGCTAAATTTCTGCAAAGTACTGCAGCCTTTAGGGTTGAATCTAAGTTCTCATCTCATAAAATTCAAGTAATGCAAGTAGAATTAAAATCATTTCTCCCATGCATGCAATCATAAATAGCATGATAAATATGCTACTTTATTCCTTTTTTTTTTTTTTCTCTTAAAGACTTAGTTCAGAAAATAGTTGGGAACTGAAACAAAATGATAGTGTCTCAGCAGGAAAAAGATGGAGAAAGGAAGGAAGGAAGATGGTAATAGCTAACAGTCCAGTACAGTGACTCTCAAATGGCCTCATTTATAATTCATTTAAGAAGATCATCTTGATAGCCATACTATGCTGAAACAAGTACATTTGTTCTCTTTTCCATGATGCTACCACCCTCAAAAATCTTTACTGCAGCCTTTAAAATTCTGTCCTTTTAAAAAAGATGGTGGAGGTCCATAATTTAGTGGTACATTTACAAAAAGGGTTAACAATCAAACAGCAAAAAACTTCTATAGATTAAGAGAGGGATAGTTCCAGTTTGTGAACATTACTTGTCATTCGTTCTTCCTCGAAATTGTACTACTTTTTTTTTTTTATTAAAAGTCATTATAAAAAGTTATTTTCTCTATGTTCAAACTGGAACAAATGAGCTTACATTAAAGCTTATGGGATTTAAGTTAGATATCTGGAAGGAGCTGCTGACAGAGGAATCTGTTAAGCTCTGAATTGTAAACTTGGAAAATCTTTTTATTTGCTAGCCTTTAAAAGAAATATAGGGTGGTTTTGTCAACTAAGTTTGTTGAAAGACAGAATCTAGATGAGCTAACATTTCTTGGAACATTTTCAGCACTAATTTTCTCTGATTTGGTGATTATATAATGAGAGCCTCATCATAAATATTTCCTTTAGTGCCCTTCCTATATTTTCACCCATCACTACCATTATTCCCCACCTCTGCCAAGTCTCAGATTTTTTTTTTCCCCAAAAACAGCTCCAGTGTAGAAAAGATGACAAATTTCAATTGTTCTGATAGAGAATGTATTATATAAGGTATACATATTTTCAATAAGGGAAATTAATGAGATTTTCTATGACTATCAATATTTAGAGACAAAAAAATTAATAATCTCCAATGATTAAAATAATTGAGGAGCCTCATTCATTTTTTGTAACTGTAGATTTTTTTTTTTATTACTCTTTGCCCCACTTGGCCATCCTATCCATATTTTTTAAATAATACATGTATGAATTGGGAGATTTTGCTTTGCACTTCACAGCAACTGATTTCCAAAGGCACCTGAGTGATTTTGTATACAAACAAAGTTGCTGCCTGTGTATTTCACTTGAGGAGTATTTTGGAAAATCTTTTATAATGCTGAGTTGAGTTGGGCCTATTTAATTTGGTCTGGTCTCAGTTTTCATGAATTTTCTATTTGAGTCAGTGATTTTCAAAGCCCTTTTAGGGTTTCTGTAACCTTCTCATCAACCTTGGAAAGAAATCTTGTTTACTAAAGCTTTATATATTACTTTATTTCACACTCAGAGTGCTAAGGATTTTTACCAGGCAGAAAGATCAAACTTATAGTCACTCAGACTACATTTGATTTCAACAAGAAAAGAAATTTTAACTTTTATTTTGTACATGGTTGACTAAGTGTAAATTATCTTTTCCAAGGAGTTCTCAGGTAGCCAGTTGCAATGCAGTTTGTGATAGGATGTTGTATTATTTTAAATATCTTATATAATCCTTTAACATGATTAAGTGCTTATTTCTGATCTAGGTAAACAAATCTATTCCACAAATTTCTGCCGTGATCTAGAAGGTAGTGATATTTCTTTTTCTTCTAAAATTTGATAAAACTGACACATCATATTTAAACTCAAAATCTACTCTCTTCTCTCACTCTTGATAAAATAATAATGCCCTCAAATGATATTTCTCAGTTTCTTTTTCATAATCCACAATGAATCTTTTTGTGTACTTCCTATTTAACAAATTTTCATCAAACAGGTTCAATTCATCATTATTTAAATCCAGTGAGCTGCATTTACACTTATGTGGATTTAACACACCTACACTCACTATTCCCAACCTGAATTCTACATCTATCTTTAATTTAGTTTTAAACTTCAATTTTTGGTGTCCTTGCTGTAATTCTAAAAGTGAATGCTAGTTTTTGGTGCACTGTTTACATTTAGGTTCGTTCAATTTATCAGTCATTGTATATTTTCATGTGTAAATTTGAACCCAAGCAAATCACAAGGCCCGGATGTCAGCTATAGAATGGTCCCCAAGCAGAAGGGGAAAATAAAGAATGGTTTATCTCTTTCACCTCTTTCTGAAAACCCTGTACATTGTCATCAAATGCAAGTCTTCAGTCTAGAATGTTACTCCTGAGACCATATAGCCCTGATAATGTTAGGGACAAATTGGATTGGAGAAGCCTAGAAAAGGAAGGGGAGAAGCCAAAGATACTGAGTCTGTTATAATATGCCTCTTTGGCCTCCTCTCCTGCCATAGACTTCAACTGGTATTTCATCAGTTAGCCTAAGTACACAGAGGGAAAATACAAATCTGGGCACAGCAAAAAAAAAAAAGCAGTCATGGGGATAACTGAGTAATTCCCTGAGTGTCAAATGACTTTAGGCAACAGAGGAGGCTGTTAAAAGTAACTCTGCCCCACATTCTCTCCCAGGTGCTCTAGCTGTGGATGAAGTCCGCACTCAGTGCTACAACATAGTATTAGGTGCATTATGTGTGCTTCTACATTCCTTAGGACATCAGAAGAATCTTGACTCTATCCTAATCTCTAGTTAGTTAAAATAATTAATCTTTTTATTTATAGCAAACATATTCTGTGAATGTCAAAATTAATAACAAATTGAATCACTGAATGGCTGGTAAAAACTTGAAATAGATTTCATAGTGAATTTTTTATTCGTCTGCTTGACCAGGTACTACCCGATGTTTTCAATTAATCAAATAAATTGCATACCTGCAGACACCATTAAAAAACAGAGGGCCTTGAATATTTCCCCAGTATCTATTAAATAATGCCTATGTGACTTTTGTTTGGTATAAGAAAGACAAAGGTATCTTGGTTATAACAGATATCTAATAGGAAAGGTTATAAATTTAATTACTTTATGGAACTAATGAACAGATATGTATTCATCTTCAGTTCATCATTTTGGTTTGGGTTATAAATGAAATAAATTTATTGCAACTCTAATTTGAATGGCTAATCTTAGCCAACCCAGAGAATCTGTTCTTTCCCTTAGCATCTGACTCTTAAGGGAAAAAAATCGTTATATCCAAGGTTGACAAACTTTTTCAGTAAAGAACCAGAGAGCACACATTTAACTGTATAGAACACCTGTGGATTCTATCAGTGATGCTGCTCAACTTCTTCATCTTCCTTCTTATCCTCCTCCTCCTTCTTTTCTCAACAACTCTCTCAAAATGTAAAATCCATGCTTAGCTTGTTAGCCATATGAAAACAAGACTCAGGCCACATTTGTCTTGCCAGCACAGCTGAAACTTGCTGACCCCTGTATCAGGCAGAACATGATTGTTTCTATTCAGCTTGCCTCCCTTCCTCCTTAAGAAGCTTATAGATACTTAACTGGAGAAGCTAATACTATTTCTTATTATCATAGAGTAAGTAATTTCTCACATTTTGGGAGAGCAGGAAAATATTTTTAGCAGTTTTAACTCATGAATATGTCCAGAGAATGAACTGTTCCTTCCTCATTTACCACATAAAACATTCTTACATTACTTCCCTGTTCATTAAGAATTCTATTAAAAACTTTTGTGTTAATTTGATCATTCCATAAAAAGCTTACATACACTGACAAGGGGATTCGCAGACAAAGGAACTATGAAATATATTAGTTTCTAATATCTGATCCTTCACTCAGCACAGTGAAAGTACTAGAAATACTAGAAAAAAATATATAACCTGGTTTATGCTTCAGTAGAGTTAATAGATTAGTAGAAAGGACAAGCAGGTAAATAATTTAAATATTTAAGCCAAAGAATTTAAAATGTGAGCAGAACTTGGATGCATTTCCAAGTCACAAATTTCGGAAAACGGAAACAGTTGTCAAAGACCCAGGAAACTGATGTGGCCTGGAGAGATGTATTTGAGACTCATCAGTATGTAAATGTGCTGAAAATTTAGGTCTACACAAGACCTTTCAAGAACAGCACCGAGAGACAAAGAGTGGCTGGAAGAACAGCAATAAAAGAAATAGAGGAAAAATATTGAAAGAAATAATGATCCCAGCCTGGCCAACATGGTGAAACCCTGTCTCTACCAAAAATACAAAAATTAGCCGGGTGTAGTGGCACGCACCTACTACAGAAGTGGCAGACCCAGCTTCTCTGGAAGCTGAGACCGGAGAATCGGCTGTTGAACCCGGGAGGCGGAAGTTGCAGTGACCCAAGATCCCGCCACTGCACTCCTGCCGGGGCAACAGAGTGAGACTCTGTCAAAAAAAAAAAAAAAAAACCAGAGAGAGAAAGAGAGCAAACATGGTCAACAAATTCAAAGGCTTCAGGGAACTCAGCTAAGATAAGCCTGAAAAGTAGCATTAGAGTTTGCCAATTGGAAGCCGTTCAGTGAAAGGACTCTGAGAGAATTATATTAGCTAGGAGGCATTGACAAAGATAGTGATTCTCATATGATAATCAGGTCAGAGGTATTTTTCAAAATAAAAGTGCCTCTTTCCCAAAGGAAATGTAAAAGTAGATTATGGTAAAGGAAGTGTGTGCTTTGAAATAAGGTTTTTGTTTTTCTAATACCTATCCTCCTCACAAGCTGAAAATTAATGGAAAGGGAAAGATTTAAGACATAAAGGGTATTTTATTTTTCAAGAACAATGGTTTTGTTAGAAAGGAGAATAAAAAACATTATGAAAAAAAAGATGGGGTTTGGGAAGAGCTTGTTTTTGTTGCTGTTTAGGATAAGAAAAGATTGGAGAAAGTAATAGACCAAGAGCTAATACAAGAACAGGAGTTAAAGATAATGGCAGAGAAAAGAGACTGTCCCAGGGGCAGTGAGATATGATAGGACCGAGAGAAAACGTGGAAGAGCAAGTAAAGAGGTTTTCATATAAGAGAAGGTAGGCAAGCAAAGTGGCCCAGACACTTCCTTGCTTTCCTTCTTTTTTTTTTTCTTTCTCTTTCTCTCTCTCCTTCCTTCCTTCCTTCCTTCCTTCCTTCCTTCCTTCCTTCCTTCCTTCCTTCCTTCCTTCCTTCCTTCCTTCCCTCCTTCCTTCCTTCCTTCCTTCTCTCTCTCTCTCTCTCTCTTTCTTTCCTGAGACAGGATCTCACTCTACCTCTCAGGCTGGAGTACAACAGTGCAATCATGGCTCACTGCAGCCTTGCCCTCTTCAGCTCAAGCAATCCTCCCACCCCAGCTTCCCAAGTAGTAGGGACCATAGGCATGCATCACAGCACCCAACTAAATTTTTAAACTTTTCATAGAAACAGGGTCTCACTATGTTTGCCAGGCTGGTCTTGGATATTTGGGCTCAAGGGAGACTTCTGCCTCAGCCTCCCCGCAGGCATGAGCCACCACGCCCAGACCCAAACACCTTCTATACAGCTTCAATACTAGCCATTTTCCTCCACTTTGTCGTACCTGTACTTGAGGGAGAAAAATAAAAGGGAGTAGTGGAAGGGACCAAAAGCTAATTACCAGCTGGTCTGTATAAAGGATTTCTACCCAGTATTTTTCACTGAATAGCAGCCTTTTAGGATTTTGAGATGTTATTATGATTCTAATTCTTGGTTGCATTTGAAGGCCGAAACAGAGAAAAGGCAGAGATGAAGTTCACAGTATGGATACCAATAATAAAATTAATAGGAGCATCTCATATGTGTAATCCAAATATTTAATTAACTAAATGAAAGGAAAGCTGCAAGTCCTGATGCAGCAGGCTTGGTGACAAGTGTGGCACTCTGCTGTGCCACTGAGTGTGTATAAACAGGAAGATGCTGATGGAAGTTTTCTAACCAAAGAAAATAGAATTGTTTCTTTGTTCATTTGTTTCATTTGTTTCTCCTTGACTGAGAATCAAAACTTTACATGGAAAGCGGAATGGCAAGTGTTAACACTTAATAGTTTTCTTATTCTAAATTTTTGTCCTTGGGATAAAAAACTCACTTTAAATGAAATTTCAAGATCTGCCATATATTTGAGATACGTGTATTTCGCCTATCAACTGTCGATACACTTGAAAAAAATGGTATACCTGTTTTTATGTCACCCACAAGTATATTTACGGAAAAAACAAGCCATTAATACAATGATCAAGAATGTAAAAGTGCCATCTAGAGGCTGGAGGAGCACCTTATAGGTCTATGATCCTTAAAATTAATGTGGGTTGGAGTTATAAGGAAGATGAAAGAAGGGCCTTCCCGTGATTTAAGTCGTTTAACATATGTGCTTATTCAACGCTCACACACTGCAATTCAACAAACTACTTGAAAGTAGAGATGCTACTCCAGTTCTACTTACTTTGAAACATTAACTCATGTTTTCAGCCAAGTGGCAGCACTGAATCTGCTTGTGATTATGGACATTCAACATTTTATGTGCCATTTAAGTACCTTCAGCATCAATTTTGCAGCTGGCAAACTATTGCTATTTATGTTTTCAGTGCATTTGAAATAATCTAGAAGTTATTTTACCGCCATCAGACATTAAGAAAAGAACCAAATGTAAAATCATTACTTTGCCAATTTACTGTGAAACCCAAAGGAAATATCTCAAATGTATCATTTATTAAATGTAAAAATGGAAATAAAAAGCAGTTATTGGAACTTGTTAACAACATTTCGGTCAAGTAGATTTATCTAGAATATATTAAAGATTTTCAGACTTTTCCCATTTCTAATACTATAAAAATAATATAAAATAGCTGATTAAATATCTCCTATATGGCAAGTACTAGCAGTAATGTTATATGTCTTTTAATTCTGACTACCCAATAAGTTGATCATAAACTCTCTTTTACACATAAGGAAACTAAGGTTGCAATTTTTTTTAAGTTACATGACTGACTAATTAGTGATAGCCAGAATTCCAATACAGGAATATCTTCCATCAAAGAGAAAATTCACAGTCAATACTCTTATATTCTCAAATTATCAATCCCTTTTAGAAATTCAGATATATATTTGCAAAACTCTGGAGCTAATAGATCTGTATACACAAACTATAATTATAAAATAGAACTGCAATCCTCTAATTGAATTGCTAAATTTTCTTAACTCCTAATGTGTGAGGACCTGACGAAGAACAGTATGTAAAACTTCAGTACTCTAATTATCAGCATATTATAAGGTACTTAGGCCACTCATCAAAGCACTTCAAATCGGTTCTCATCCCTCCATCTCTCCTGAGTGCTCTTTTCCTATTTTCTCCTTGAGCTGAGCATCATTGAGGGAGTATTTTGAACCATGAAGATCTGACCCACTACACATTGATGCTATTATCATCAGGATGCTGAGTGTTATTAGTCATCCCCTTATGCATCTTTTTAAAAAATTCTCTAAGCCGCCAAATGCTATTGAAGACTACCTGCCACCCGGAGCCTCCCACCCCACACCTCTTCACCCTACACTGACTCCTTCAGTGATGGGACATTCCGAGCTTCAATTTGTACCTTTACTTTCCATTTTAATAATTCAGCATCTATGTTTTGCCTTCCTTCTTTCCATTGGCAGAAAAGATGGCCTAGTGCTTCTGAGTCAAGTTAACTTATCCTTCTTGACTGCTGAAGCCACTTGTTGCTATACTTAAATTTCCCCTGTTCAGCAATTCGGTTTGTTTGTCTTTGCCAAATTCTTCTGCCTCAGTTTACAATCTGCTGTAGGTATTGTTAAACAGACAGAATCATGGCTTCCATAAGATGTCCGCATCTTCATCCCACAACCTGTCAGTGTTACCTTATACAGCAGAAGAGACTTTATAGATGTGATTTAATTAAGAACCTTGAGATGAGAAGTTTATCCTGGATCATCCAGGCAGCCCAGGTGTGCCCAACATAATCACAAGGGTCCTTAAAAGTGACAGAAGGAGATGGAAGGGGAGGCCCAGAGAAGAAGACGTGACAACACAAGCAAGGTCAGAGCAATACCACATTAAAGAGACTTGACTTGCCTTTGCTAGCTCTGAAGCTAAAGGAAGGGTGCCACAAGCGAGGAAATGCCATGGCCTCTAGAAACTGGAAAAGGCAAGGAAATTGATCCTGCCTATAGCCTATAGAAAGGAATACAGCCCTACCTACACCTTAATTTTGGCCCATTGGAATCCACGTTAGACTTCTGACCTACAGACCTATTTTAAGTCACCAAGTTTGTGGTAATTTGTTATGGCAGCAATAGAAAGCATACAGTCTTTATCGATAAAGATTACTATTTTATTATTTTAAGGCTACTATTTTATTTCTCTAATTCATTTTGTATTTCAGAGTATCAAATTCGTAGGCTATATCTACTACTTCTATTAATTTTTAATTTATTTTCTCCCTTCTTAATGTGAACTTTTTATTTTCACACTCAATAAAAATTCTTCTCTTATAAGCCTTTAAGGACAGTTTTCTTACCAATCTGATGGACGTTTCTCTCTATTTATTCCTTTGACATCTTCAAAGTATTTTATTATGTTGACTTCCCCTTACGTGTAGCAATTACTTCCATCCTTGGTTTCTCTGATCTTCCATAGGCTCCTCATTTTTCCCTTGCCTACTGAGGCTCACCCCATTTAGATTATTCAGGACATGTGTGGCTATCTTGGGCTGTTGCCTCAGCAAAAGCCAACATCCTCCCAGAAACATTGAGAATAACAGCTTCTTGTTTTTCTTATTATTTATTTATTTATTTATTTATTTATTTATTTATTTGAGATGGAGTCTCACTCTGTCACCCAGGCATGAGTACAGTGGTGTGATCTCGGCTCACTGCAAGCTCCACCTTCCAGGTTCATGCCATTCTCCTGCCTCAGCCTCCCAAGTAACTGGGACTACAGGCACCCGCCACCACACCTGGCTAATTTTGTGTAGTTTTAGTAGAGATGAGGTTTCACCGTGTTAGCCAGGATGGTCTCAATCTCCTGACCTTGTGATCTGCCTGCCTCAGTCTCTCAAAGTGCTGGGATTACAGGCATGAGCCACCATGTCCAGCCTGTTTCTCTTTCCAAACACTGCTTCACTCTTCGGGAGGGTGAGATATGCTCTCCATCCTCTGTCTCCATGGCTTAATACCTTTGGCTTGCTGGCATCTGACTTTCTCAGGTGCTTCCTATTTGCTTCAAGACTTCTGGCTATAGCTGTAAACTGGGAACACTCTACAATAAGTAAGAGTCTGAGAATTTAAGCATGGTTTCCTAAGTTAGTTGTATTTTTCTAAAAAAAAAAAGAGAGAGAGAGAGAAGGAAGGAAGGAAGGAAGGAAGGAAGGAAGGAAGGAAGGAAGGAAGGAAGGAAAGAAGGAGGGAAGGAAGGAAGGGAGGAAGAAGGAAGGAAGGGAGGGAGGGAGGGAGGAGAGAGAAAGAAAGAAAAAGAAAGAGAGAAAGAGAGAGAACGAGAGAATGAAAGAAAAAGAGACAGAGAAAGAGAAAGAAAGAAAAAGAGAGAAAGAAAGAAAGAGAAAGAAAGAGAGAGAGAGAAAGAAAGAAAGAAAGAAAGAAAGAAAGAAAGAAAGAAAGAAAGAAAGAGAGAGAAAGAAAGAAAGAAAGAAAGAAAAGAAAGAAAAGAAAAGAAAAGAAAAGAAAAGAAAAGAAAAGAAAAGAGAAAAGAGAAAAGAAAAGAAAAGAGAAGAGCAAGCTAGAAGACCGGGCATGGTGGCTCACACCTGTAATCCTTTGGGAGCACTTTGGGAGGCTGAGGCAGGCAGATTACCTGAGGTCAGGTGTTGGAGACCAGCCTAGCCAATATGGAAAAACCCCATCTCTACTAAAAATACAAAAATTAGGAGGTGCGGTGGTGTGCACCTATAATCTCAGCTACTCGGGAGGCCGAGGCAGAATTGCTTGAACCCAGGAGGCGGAGGTTGCAGTGAGCCAAGATCACACCACTATACTCCATCCTGAGTGACAGAGTGAGACTCTGTCTGTCTCTAAATACATAAATAAATAAATAAATAAATAAATAAATAAATAAATAAGCTGAATCAGCTAGATTATATATAAGGAGGAACTTTTACTGATTTAAATTAATCTTTGTCTTAACTATACTACTGAAGATTATAAAAAGCAGGTGAATTTCAAATGTTAAGAGTTCTGAATAATCTACAAACTAGATAACAATTCATTGAACCTTTGCATTAGTCAAATAGTCTTAATGGATTTTGTTGATAAGTATATAGTCAATAAAAACAATGTTTCTAAAGATTATAAAGCAATTGGAAGCATACTAGTCTCCTAATGCCAAGTGAAACAACAATATTGAAACTGTATGATTGCTATTTAAATAAGCCTAAAATTACAAAAAGTTCTTAAAATAAATTGTCAGGTTCAGGGTTAGGTTCCAGGCCAAGCTGAGGGCTGAGGGGAATGGGTAGATGTGAGGCAGGGAGCTGGAAGAACACTTGAGAGACAGCAGGTAAATGAGACATGGCTTTATTCAGCAGCCCCTCACAGGGTCAGTGTTACATTTATACCCTACACGAAAAATAGTGACTGAGAGCCAGGTGGGGAGCTTCTGTGTGTTGTGTCTACATGGCTATGATTACATAAGACATGGGACTGTGCGCCTGCACCCCGATCCCACTGAATCATCCAGGCTGTTTACCCTGGCTTATGCCTGCTGCCCAGTGCCTGCTTGGCTGCAGCACAGCCATGTTCCTTACACCCTGCCCTCTAGGCCAAGTGGATCCTCTTGTTGGGGACCTGTTCACATACAGCAGCACCTTGGACCCATAGGCCACAGCGACAATACAGAGAACAACAACCCACCACTAATATTCCTGCTATGCTACCTATGATTATAAGAGCCCATCGTAGGCCAGAGCCCAGAGACACCCACCATCTCTGCAGGGGGTCATCAGTAAGGTGTTCAATCACCTTAATCTCCTGTGACACCCCCTTGGAAAGCTGTCATTATATTCCTCTGGCTGTCAGGGGTAAATGTACAACATTGTATCCCTACAAGGGCACAGGTACCACCTTGGGCAGCTATGACTATGTCTAAGGCCATCCAGTTTTGCAGCACCACCTTCCTGATCTGGTCAACTTCCTCAGTGAACAAAAGGAGAGCAACTTGGGTGTAATTCAGAGCCCGAGCTGCATGCTCTACAAAGACTACAGCCTGTTTTTCCACAGTAATGACACCTGCCCCAGGGATAGTCATAGCCAAGGGATAAAACAACCAGGGGGCAAGCTGCACTCGCAAAAAGCAGGAACACAGTGCCTCCCAGTTATGCGGTGACCAGGAAACATGGGAAGCACAGTGGAAGGGACATAGGGCCACTCCCAGGAACAACGTCCAGTCCAATTGGCTGGCAGATATGGCCATTCTGTGTCCCCACAGACCCATAAACTCCCAGGGGGCACAAAATCCATGGGGCCCCAGCCTTGGAAAATCTGCTTCTTCCACCACACCCTTGTTGTGGTGACACGTGTTGTGTTTGCACAAACCTCAGCAGGCAACTATCTGACGGTGACTTTACCCCAATGTGCTCTATACATCATGGTATCTGCCCATTAGCCAACCTCATCCATCATGGACACTATGAATCAGCCAGGGGGCAGGCTTGCCATGGGTTCTGCGACGCCCCCTGTTCAAAGCCCACTGTGTTGCATCCTACCTATTGTCTACAGGACCCCAAGTCACTAGCCATGTCCGCTTCTGCACAGAAGCTGGATGCACGTGCCAGGTGCCAGAGCAAGGTGTTCGCAGCTGCTGCTGGAAGAGTTGTGCAGATGCAACAGTTGGAGACATTGGTCACCTCGGTGTAGGTGTGGGCCCCATCCATGATGCTGTTGGAGCATACCAAACTACAGCTGGAATGACAAAGCAGGCACACGTACTAACAAGGGCAAATCACATCCCTCAGGCAAAATACAGGCTAAATTTTCATGCCTGGATAACAATGCAGCTGCCAATGGCTTTTGCCCTGGGTGATGATACCAAACATCCTCAGCTCCCTATGGTTCTTTTGGGTCTTGTACCCATTACAAAGTCACAGGAGAGCTCGTAATAGGCCACACAGACAGTACATATGTCCCCCAGAGGAGGGTTCCTTCCCTGGCCGTTCCTCTATGAACAGTCAATCATGGAAGCCACACATTAAATACCCAAGGAGTAACATGTAAGTCATACAGCAGGCCCTCCCCTCAGGGGGCTAACATAGCCAACCATTGGCAATGAGGGGTTTGGAGGGTCCATGGCCAACACCAGGTCTTCTGTTCCCCTGCCTTCAGTGGCATTGGGGCAGGCAACAATAGATTACTGTTTGTCCCCATACCTGATTGGAGGAGCTCATCGTTGGTGTGTATCTGTAGCTGGATGGGGGTGGAGGACTAGTGTAACAAAGCTTCCACTGGGGCTGGGTCACCTTTCCGTGGCTGCTCATTCAAAATTTGAAGCACCAGGTCCAACCTGGAACTCCATCCCTGCCAAGAAGGGGGAGTAACATGCAACAGTGACCCGTTCTTCAATAGTCTGTTATATCGCTCAATCATGCCAGCGACTTGTGGGTTATAAAGAACATGAAACTACCATCATATGTCCATCTGCTGTGTCCACTGTTGTACCTGCTGTCTAGTGAAATGTGTTCCCCTATCACTTTCAACAGCCAGGGGATGGCCACAAAAGGTGCACCAGTGTTGCAGGGCTCGAATGCTGTGTTGCTGCTGGTTGGCCACCCTGCAAGGGTAGGTGAACAACAAGTCAGTGACTGTGTCTGTGGCTATCAGTGCATATGCGTAGCCCTGCGATTTTGGCAGTGGCTCAATGTAATCTATTTGCCATGTGGTTAAAGGCGTCTGCCCTACCGTCGTTCGCTGTGTTACACTGGGCAGTTGTCTCTGTCTGGGGTATGCCTGAGCACATGCCGGACCCTTCCCACAGGCCTCCAAAATGTCCTGCGAAGGCAAAGACAGACCCCAGGGCTTATTGACCTGCCTGTTGCATCAGTTTACTCCCTGCATGTCTTAGTTTCCTGTGTAGCCACAAAGCTACATCTTGTGTAGGTGCCGACTCTAACCATTGGAACTTGGCTAAGGCATCTGCCTCATCATTACTGGGGGTGGCCAAAGGCACATGACCTGACACATGATAGACAGTTACGTCTTTCTGGTGACCTATTTCCCAGAGGTCATGCCACATGGTTTGGCTCCAAATGGGCTGATGGCCTACATGCCAATTGTGTAATTTCCAAGTAGTCAACCACAAAGTTAAACTTCGATAGGCTGCCCAGCTTTCTGTGCAAAGTACCATAGGTGATTCCTCCTTAGTAATCACCATCCACACGGCTCTAAGTTTAGCCCACTGGCTGCTTTGTCCGCACCCAATATCAAACCATGTGGTGTAAGTGCTAGGCTGGACTGCTACAACAGTCCAGGCAACCGTAGCACCCTGGTTGGACCCATCTGTATACCATGCCCCATCAGGAATTGGAAGGTGCCCTTCTTTAAATGGTGTCTAGGGCTGCCTCAGGCCCCATGGCCTTATCTTGCATTAGGACTACAGGCCCTAAAACTTCTTGTAACTCTGCTGCTAAGGGACTTGTACTCAGCATACTCCATTGTTCTGAGTAGGGCACGCCATGCCACTAACGTGGATGTCTCTGCTGTCCCAGTCAGGGGGGTTGTTACCCATGAATGCACCCATGCTGCTATTGGGTAAGTTGTCCGCAATATAACTGTAGCCTGTCCTGTCATACTATCACAGGCCTGAAGAGCGGCACATATGGCAGCTAATTGCTTCCCTATCAGTGAATACCGGAGCTCAGCTCCCAGTAGGACCAAAAGCCTGCTGGCATACTCAGGTGTTCCGTGCACTGCTATAGGCCCTAACTAAAACTATCTGTGGTCACGTGCACATCCACTTTAAATGGGCACCCCTCGTCAACTCTCCGTAGGGCTTGTGCGCACTGAATAGCCTGCTTGGCTACCAGAAGGGCTCTTTCAGCCTCCTCAGCCCAATCCCAGGCAACAGGGGCATTGCTACCTCTAAACCTGTAGGACAATCAGAGGTTAACATAGAATCATCAACGTAATGAAACAGGCAGACCCCTTTTGGACATTTCCAGGCACCTAAGTCCATGGCAACAAGACCGTGACAAATGGTGGGGCTACGCACATAGCCCGGCAGCAACACTGTGAAAGTCCATTGTCATCCTGCCCATGTGAAGGTGAACGGTTCCTGGCTCTCTGGAGCAATGTCTATGGAGAAGAATGCATTAGCTAAGTCCACTATAAAGTGGTACTGTCCCAATTCTGCTGCCAAACAGTCCATAAATCCGTGATGGAGGGTACAGTCACATGCAGAGGGGTGTTACCTTATTCAGATCCCAATAATCCACTGTCATTCACCAAGTTCTGTCAGGCTTTCTGACTGGCCCTATGGGGGAATTTAGGGGCTATGGGTGCCATGCACTATTTGCATCTCCTCTCATTTCTTAATAGTCTCAGTTATCTCTGTATGCCCCACTGGCAAACGGTATTGATGAGTGGATGTAACTGGTCAAGGTTGTGGCAGAACTTGGAGCTGGTGATGTGTATGTCCACACAGTACCAGCTTTACTACATGAACCCGGAGACTGAATTCTCCAGCCATGGTGTGCAAGTCCGGACCATGCAAAATGTCCACCCCCAGAATATATTCAGGTATAGGAGAAATATACACCATATACAGGTGGGGAGCCAAGCGGCCAACAGCAAGATGCAGAGACAGGTTTCACTTTCATCGACTGCCCCCCCTAACCATCAGTGAATGCAGTTTTGCCCAGAAACTTATCCGTGTTGCTATAAGCAAAACTGCTATTTTGCCCCATCCTGGACATTCTCTGAAATTGCTGCTCCGGGAACGATTGCCTCCACAGAGCCAACCAGTACCTACCAATGCTAGGACCTGCTGTACATCGGTGGGGCACCAGTTGCCAGTTCCACATGAGGCCTCCAGTCATCCACTCCCCGCCCTCACCCTGAGCCAGGCACCTCGGCCAGTTCCCTAATCAAACAGGAAGGTCTCTTCGCCCATCTGCAAATAGTCCTTGAGCTGTAACATCTGGTCTGGGCTGGATTGAACAACAGTATTTTGCCCCATCTTGGACATTCTCTGGAGTTGCTGCTCCAGGGATGATTGCCTCCACAGAGCCAACAGCATTCCATTGGGTTGCCTGTCAATTTTCTCCCGAGCAACCCCAGCTGTAATTAAATCAATCCACATCTGCATGCGAGTCACCCACTGGGGCTCCTTTTTATCTCATGGGGTGGTTACCTACAGAAGGGCCACCTTCTTTTCTTTATGGCATGGATTCCCCAGTCCCACTGATGGCCTTCTGCCTCCTCCAGGGCTGCCATAGCGGTAGTCACTTCATGTATATGGCACCCCACATACAGGGTGAGAACAGCAGTCAGAGAGCCAAAAGCACTTGTGGGCACTGGGCCCAGTGCAAGATCCCTCATGTGGGAGGTAAAACGTTCGTTATCTGGCCCCCGTGTATTCAGATCAAACATAGCCTGCTGCATAGCCATCTCCCAGAGTACCTGCACCAAATCAGTATATGACTGCCATTTACTAACAATTTCTGGTTTCTCACCAACATCATTCTAAACAGTTCATATGGCTGCCATCAGCCACTTAATTAACATGTGGTCACCTTGCCCTTGCGCCAACCATTGACACAGCTGCAGCCGCTGATGAAGGGAGAGGTGAGATGTGATAGAAACCAGCCTCTCCATCACCCATCACCCAGGCAGAGTAAGAAATGCTGTCAGTCCCCTCATCCCAAAGATGGAGTAGCCAGGCTGCGAGGGCCTCCCCTGGGTGCTGCCAACACTGTTTACCCGACTCCTGCTGAAAGGACACAAAGACACAAAAATGCGTACCCGCTCCCCTGCTACACCCTGTTGCTAAACCCTTTTGTTCTGCTCTCTAATCTCTGCACGTACCAGAGATTTCGTAAGTTCTATAAGTACCTGTTTTTCTTTCTGAGGCCAGGTCACAAGACGTGTTTAAGTAAGATACACCCATGCTGCCATAAACCAGTTGTGCAACCTGATGCAATATAATTAACTGCCTTTGTGTAAAACTGCTCTCCCGCCTCAAGGGTTGAACCGAAATATCAGAAATGGCGGGAACCAATCATAGTTAGCCAAATCGCCTTGTTCAAACACTAGCCAATCATACGTCTGATTTGTATAATAATTCTATGCCCACTTTTCTTAGACTATATAACACTGTTCGGAGCTGAGTGGGGGAGCTCTCCTGCCCGTCTCGTTTCACGAGCGAGAGTTCCAGGTTCGAACCTGTAATAAAGATCCTTGCTGCTTAGCTTTGACTCTGGACTCTGGTGGTCTTCTTCGGGGAATAAACGGTCTGGGCATAACAAATGGGGGCTCGTCCGGGATTTCCCCCAAGCCCACCAGACCCCCAAGTCAATGGATCTTAATCTGTAGGTAAGCCGGCTTTGTCACTGTCTCTGTCTTTGTCTCTGTCTGTCTCCCTGAAATTTTGTGAAATCCGTAATCTGTAATCTGTATTGGTCTGTTCTGTAAGTGGCATGGTCTTGGCAGACATGCTAAAAGACAGCCACTCAGGACTGGTGGGAGACGTCCCCCAGTGCCCATCTGGGGGCCTCCATCCTTGGTTGCCCCGTCTGACTCAGGTCGGAAGTCCAACACGCGCTCGCGAAGGCTCATCGTTTATCACTGTCTGTCCATTATTGTTAAGTGTTAAGTGTAAGTCCAAAACGAAATATAAAACCTTTTCTTCCCCTTCCAGGACCAGACCTGTCGGATACTCCCCTCTGCTTCACACTCATTTTCTCCCTCCTTCTCTTTGTAGGAGCAGTCCAAAGATGGGCAACAACCAGAGCACGCCGCTCTCACTCCTTGTTACTAATTTCAAAGATGTGAAGGCTCGGGGGCGTAACTTAAGCGTAGAACTAAAGAAGGGAAAGCTAGTTACTTTCTGCCATTCGGAGTGGCCCTCTTTTGGCATAGGGTGGCCCTCCAAAGGAACTTTCTGTCTCTCTATTATTACTAAAGTAAAAACTAAGATTTTCCTGCCAGGGCAGTCGGGACACCCTGATCAAATTCCTTATATTCTAGTGTGGCAGGATCTTGTGGAAAACCCACCACCCTGGGTAACTCCATTCATCCCTGAGCCCTACAAGGTCCTAGTAACGCGACCTACAAGACAAAGGACTCCCTCTGCTCCCTCAGCCCCTGTGCTGCCAGACAGCCAAGACCCCCTAACGTTAGAACCCACACTTCCCCCACCATATCCGCACCTTATCCCGCAGGACCCAGTCCCCCAGGGTGGTGCTTCCGTAGACGGGAACCGAGAAGCGGAGGCAGCCGAGAGTGAAAGTAACCCAGGGGGGCCGGCTGGCTGAAGGCGAGGCCGCGTACAGCGGGACCAAGCTTCCTGACTCCCTGACTCCACTGTAGCCCTGCCTCTCAGAGAAATAGGATCGCTCGATGATACCGGGCTCTCCCGTCTCATGTATTGGCCTTTTTCCACTAGTGATTTATACAATTGGAAGTCCCAAAATGCTCGGTTCTCAGATAATCCCAAAGATCTAACCTCGTTGTTAGACAGTGTCATGTTTACTCACCAGCCGACCAGGGATGACTGTCAACAGCTCCTCCGAATCCTGTTCACAACGGAGGAGCGGGAAAGAATCCAAGTTGAGGCCAGAAAGTTGGTTCCAGGAGATGACGGCCAGCCAACTGCAAAACCCAACCTCATTAACGCGGCTTTTCCTTTGACCCGGCACAGATGGGACTACAACACGGCAGAAGATAGGGGACGACTGCTCATTTATCACCAGACTCTAATGGCAGGTCTCCGGGCTGCAGCTCGCAAGCCCACCAATTTGGCTAAAGTATATTCTGTGTTACAAGGTAAGACAGAAAGCCCCACTGTGTATTTAGAGAGGTTAATGGAAGCCTTCAGACAGTTTACCCCTATGGACCCGGAAGCACCGGAAAATCAGGCAGCGGTAGTAATGTCCTTTGTAAACCAGGCAGCACCAGATATTAAACGAAAACTCCAGAAATTAGAGGGTTTAGAGGGAAAGCAGATTCAGGACCTCCTTCAGATAGCCCAGTGAGTTTATAATAATAGGGATACTCCAGAAGAAAAACAGTTCAAGGCAACCAAAGAAATGACTAAAGTCTTAGTAGCAGCTTTCCCCCAGGCAGGGAATGGCCAAAGCAGGAAGCAGAAAAAGCAAGGCTCTAGGCAAGGATTAGAAAAGGATCAGTGTGCTTATTGCAAGGAACGTGGTCACTGGATTAAAGACCGCCCAAAGAAATGGGGACCAGCTAACCCTACCTCCGTACTCGTTACCCAGGACTCTGACTAGGGAGGACGGGGTTCGGACCCCTTCCCCGAACCCAGGGTAACTTTGCAAGTGGAGGGGTCCCCAGTTCGCTTCTTGGTCGATACTGGGGCGGAACGCTCAGTCCTAACCAAACCAATTGGAAAAATGTCTAAGAAAACATCCTGGGTGCATGGGGCCACAGGCATCAAAAAATACCCCTGGACAACCCAGAGGACTGTAGACTTAGGAACGGGAAAAGTCTCCCATTCCTTCCTAGTCATCCCAGAGAGCCCCTGCCCTCTACTAGGGAGGGACTTGCTGACAAAGATGGGGGCCCAAATCCACTTTGAGCCAGAAGGGCCCAAGATAACTGATTCCCAAAACAGGCCAATATCTATCCTGACTGTCACCTTAGAAGATGAGTACAGACTCCATCAAGAGCAAAAGCCCCCCAATCAGGAAATTGACTCTTGGCTCCAGCGTTTCCCTGAAGCGTGGGCAGAAACTGGGGGCTTGGGGCTAGCTAAACATCAACCTGCCATATTTGTGGAAGTTAAGCCAGGGACGGACCCGGTTCGGGTTCGGCAATATCCTATGCCCCTGGAGGCAAGAGAAGGAATTACGCCCCATATCCGCCGACTCCTAGACCAGGGAGTCCTACGGGCTTGCCACTCATCCTGGAATACTCCACTGTTACCTGTCCGTAAACCCAACAGTACGGACTACAGGCCAGTACAGGATTTAAGAGAAGTTAATAAAAGGGTCATAGACATACATCCCACTGTGCCCAATCCATACACCCTTTTGAGTGCCTTACATCCCGAAAAACAGTGGTATACCATTCTTGATCTAAACGATGCTTTCTTCAGCCTTCCTCTGGCTCCCAAAAGTCAAGAACTCTTTGCATTTCAATGGACGGATCCTGAGAGGGGCATCAACGGTCAGCTAACATGGACCAGGCTGCCACAAGGGTTCAAGAACTCGCCAACCCTGTTCGATGAAGCCCTTCATGAAGATCTGGGTGAGTACCGGTGGCAACACCCTGAAATAACTCTTTTGCAATATGTTGATGATCTCTTAATAGCGGCCAGGTCCCCGGAAACTTGTGTTCAAGGGACTGAGGACCTCTTGAAGACTCTGGGGGAGCTAGGCTACCGAGCCTCAGCAACAAAAGCTCAGATCTACAAGTCGGAGGTAACTTATCTAGGGTACTTATTAAAAGGGGGGCAACGCTGGCTAACCAAAGCCCGAAAGGAAACAGTCCTATGCATCCCTAGACCCCAGTCGACACGGCAAGTGAGAGAATTCCTGGGGTCGGCAGGGTTCTGTAGGTTATGGATACCTGGATTTGCTGAGTTAGCCAAGCCCCTATACCAGGCAACAAAGGAACGGCAGCCCTTCAATTGGACGGAGGAGGCTGAGCTGGCCTTTCAACAAATCAAAACTGCCTTGTTATCAGCCCCTGCGCTGGGGCTCCCTGATGTCTCCAAGCCCTTCCACTTATACGTGGATGAAAGTAAGGGTGTTGCAAAAGCTGTGTTAACACAGTACCTAGGCCCCTGGCAGAGACCAGTTGCCTATTTGTCAAAAAAATTAGATTCAGGGGCTGCTGTCTGGCCACCCTGCCTCCGGATAATCGCGGCAACCGCCCTAATGGTCCGAGACGCTGATAAACTTATCATGGGGCAAGAGTTGCGCGTTATAACCCCGCATGCCATTGAAGGCGTCCTCCGGCAGCCGCCGGACCAATGGATGAGTAACGCCCGGCTCACCCACTATCAAGGACTGCTGTTAAACCCCCTCAGAATAACTTTTCTGCCCCCAACCTCTTTAAACCCTGCTTCACTGCTGCCAAATCCAGACTTGGACGCCCCGTCCCATGAGTGCACTGAGATACTGGCTCAGGTGCATGGGGTGCGAGAGGACCTGCAAGATCATCCGCTCCCCGACACAGAACTCATCTGGTTCACTGATGGCAGCAGCTACGTCCACCAAGGCCAGCGGTATGCAGGAGCGGCTGTAACATCAGAGACTGAGGTAATCTGGGCGGAACCCTTGCCTCCAGGGACATCAGCCCAAAGAGCTGAACTGATAGCACTCACACAGGCCCTCACCCTAGGGGCAGAGAAAAAACTAACAGTATACACAGATAGCCTCTATGCTTTCGCTACTGCACACATACATGGGGCCATCTACAGAGAGAGGGGACTATTAACAGCTGAAGGCAAAGAAATAAAAAACAAGCAAGAGATCCTAGCTCTATTAACTGCTTTGTGGAAACCAAAGAAATTGGCTATCGTACATTGCCCTGGGCATCAGAAACCAACTAGGCCAATTGCTCGAGGCAATTTCTTAGCCGACCAAACTGCAAGGAGCATAGCAAAAGCTCCCAGTCAGCTCCTCGCGCTCCAGCTCCCTGATCCTGGCCCGTGAAATTTGCCATGCTTTCCCGACTATACCGAACAGGATCGCGAATGGATGGACACGCTTCCCCTAAAACAGGTTCAAAATGGGTGGTGGACTGATGTAAATGACCAAACCATCCTACCAGAAAAATTAGGACGGCAGGTGTTGGAACATATCCACCGGACAACCCACCTGGGTGCCCGGCAAATGATAGACTTAATCAGGCACGCCAAGTTCAGAATCAGGCGCATAGCTGAACTGGCCAGCGATGTCACAACAAATTGCAGAGCCTGCCAACTGAACAACTCTTGCCCCCAAACCCAGACCGCCGCAGGAATTAGGTGTAGAGGAACTAGGCCTGGTGTCTATTGGGAAATAGACTTTACTGAAATAAAGCCTGGAAAATATGGGTATCAGTACTTACTTGTCTTTGTAGATACTTTTTCAGGATGGACAGAAGTGTTCCCAACTAAGAGAGAAACTGCTCAGATTGTAGCAAAGAAAATTTTGGAAGAAATCCTCCCCAGGTATGGCTTTCCCATCCAGATAGGGTCAGACAATGGACCAGCCTTCGTTGCTAAGGTAAGTCAGGATTTGGCTTCCATTCTTGGGGCAAATTGGAAATTACATTGTGCTTATAGGCCCCAAAGCTCAGGACAGGTAGAAAGGATGAATCGGACTCTAAAGGAGACCTTAACTAAATTGACCATGGAGACTGGCGCTAATTGGGTAGTACTTCTCCCCTACGCTCTGTTTCGGGCCTGAAATACCCCTTACAGACTAGGCCTCACACCATATGAAATCATGTATGGCAGACCCCCACCCCTGGTCCCCAGTCTAAAAGATGACTTACTCAAACCTGAAACTGAAAATGTCTCGGAGCTCTTGTTCTCCTTACAAGCCTTACAGAAAATTCACCAGGAAATTTGGCCCAGACTACAAGAACTGTACGAAGCAGGACCTCCTCTGACGCCCCATCCATACCAGCCAGGAGACTGGGTCCTAGCCAAGCACTACCGGCAAGAAACTCTTCAACCCAGGTGGAAAGGACCACTGCAAGTACTCCTGACTACTCCCACCGCTCTCAAGGTAGAAGGCATCGCTTCGTGGATCCACTACACACACGTCAAACCAATAGACCCAACATCCGACCTTCTCGGGCCATCTGGAGCACCGGTTACATGGACTGTAGACAAAGCTAAGAACAATCCCTTAAAGCTAACCCTGCGCCGTCATCCCCATAGCCGTAACCATGTCTAGCTTACCTATGCTTTTATGCCTTATGTATCTGACTCTCCTCACTACTGCGCCGTCTAATCCCTATGTCTGGAGGTTCTGGCTCTATGAGAACAAAACTCACCCCGGGGAAACCCCCCAGGCGGGTAAACTGCTAGCTAGTGCAGACTGCCCCCCTCCGGGTGCAATACTCCAATTTACCTCAATTTCACTAAGTTCCAGATTGCCCAACCGGGGATACCCATGATCTGTTTTGAATATGATCAGATATATATATAATTGTAATTAAATATAATTGTAAAACTTATTGGTGGCACCAGAGTGCAGGCTGCCCATACCACTATTGTAAAATGCACTCAGCCAGGGTATGCGACGAATACCCGAGAAAGTCTAACCTCCTCAAGACTCGCTACCCGACAGGGACTCCCAACATATACACTTGGGTAATAACAGATCCAGAGCACTCCCGGTGGACATCGCCCCAACATGGGGCAGTCTACTACGATTCCAGAAGTAGCTGGCCTAGTAGCCACCTGTACCTGTGGCGGAGTCTAGTCCAGATTCAACCCTTAATCCATACACAAATCCACAGACAAGAAGCCAAGCTATCACAAGACTTGCAGCCCTTCTCCTGGCTAACCCTATTACAGGAAGGGCTAGCATTCGCCAACCTCACCGGTTTAGGCAACCTGTCCTCTTGCTTTATGTGTGCAACCCTAGGAAGACCACCATTAACCGCTGTTCCCCTATCCTCCCCTCCCACAAACTATACGACAGATTTTAATTCATCAACAGTCACAATACCCGATGTGGCCCTGTACCGTGACCCATGCCAAGAAAAATATCCCTACTGTCATTCGGCATTTAGCAACAGCCTCTGCAACCAATCGGTTACATACCCTAATAGCCCCATATATGCTCCCCCTGGTGTGTTCTTCTGGTGTAATATGACTCTGTTAAAAACTCTGTCCAAAAGCATCTCTGACGGACAGCTGTGTATCCCTGTTACACTAGTTCCCCGACTGACCCTGCTAACCCCGGCAGAGTTCATAGGCTGGGCAGGGACTGCCCCAACTGAAACTGCGCGACATAGACGAGCAGTTTTTCTACCACTAATTGCCGGAATATCCTTAACCACCTCTGTCGTCGCAGCGGGGTTAGCAGGAGGGGCCCTACAACACTCCATGATAGAAAACGACAAGCTGTTACAACAATTCTCTGTTGCTATGGAAGACTCCGCCTATTCCCTAGCCTCCCTTCAGCGGCAGCTCACCTCCCTAGCACAGGTCACTCTTCAAAACCGCAGAGCCTTAGACTTACTCACAGCTGAGAAAGGAGGTACCTGTATGTTCCTCAGAGAAGAATGCTGTTTCTATATAAATGAGTCGGGGTTAGTTGAGGAAAGGGTCCAACGCCTACATAAACTAAGCTTAGAAATGAAAAAGCAACAATTCACTACAGCCGCTAACAATTGGTGGAGCTCTTCAATGTTTTCCCTTCTGGCACCCCTTTTAGGCCCCCTAATGTCTTTACTGCTTCTATTCACTATAGGCCCCTGTGTGGTAATTAAAATTTTACAGTTTGTCAGAGAAAGATTTAATACCATCCAACTAATGGTCCTCTGTAGCCACTACTAGCCTCTCGTGCGCTCAGAAGGTGAGACTACATTGTAAAACTCTAGAAATCCAAGATTGGACGTCCAGTTACTTATGAGAGGGGGAAATGAAAGGACACAAAGACACAAAAATGCGTACCCGCTCCCTCGCTACACCCTATTGCTAAACCCTTTTGTTCTGCTCTCTAATCTCTGCACGTACCAGAGATTTCATAAGTTCTGTAAGTACCTGTTTTTCTTTCTGAGGCCGGGTCACAAGACGTGTTTAAGTAAGATACACCCATGCTGCCATAAACCGGTTGTGCAACCTGACGCAATATAATTAACTGCCTTTGTGTAAAACTGCTCTCCCGCCTCAAGGGTTGAACTGAAATATCAGAAATGGCGGGAACCAATCATAGTTAGCCAAATCGCCTTGTTCAAACACTAGCCAATCATACGTCTGATTTGTATAATAATTCTATGCCCACTTTTCTTAGACTATATAACACTGTTCGGAGCTAAGTGGGGGAGCTCTCCTGCCCGTCTCGTTTCATGAGCAAGTGAGAGTTCCAGGTTCGAACCTGTAATAAAGATCCTTGCTGCTTAGCTTTGACTCTGGACTCTGGTGGTCTTCTTCGGGGAATAAACGGTCTGGGCATAACACTGCAACTCAGTGAGGGTATAAGCACAATAAGAGGTGTGGTCCACCACTGTGGGGGGTCCCTGGGCTCTCCCATGGGGTCCCATTGGCTGCTCATGTTCTATCTTCTAATGGATCACAGGACGAGTCCACAGCAGAAGAGCCTCCTCTTCCTCAGGATCAGGCCATGCGGGAGTGTCTGGTCTGGAAGACAGGCTCAAGGTCACACCGACAGCTGTTTCCAACTCCTGCTCCAGGCTGTTTCTCTGAGCCTCTAAGTGCCCAGCTTGTGACTGGAGGTCCTTCACCCCCAGGTTTTGCTCCAAGCTGTGCATTTGAACCCCCAGACACCCAGCTTGCACCTGAAGCTCCTGCACCTGTGCTGTGCCTGCAGGGACTGAGCAAGTACTTCATGCATTGCAATCAGAAGTGCCCATCCGATTCTGCCTGCGAAGGTGAGGTCTTTCTTGGTGCTGTGAACTTCCATCTGCTTCGGTGCCTTCTCACCCTCACAGAAGACCCGTCTACTGGCTCCCGGTTTCCACTGGGGCCCATTCACCAGCACCTCTGCCACCAGATACCACAGCCCATGATGCAGCCACATAGCCAACAGAGAGTCCCGAGGACTGACAACCCATTCAACCTCATCATGCCGACTATGCCAAGTGTCAGGTTCAGGGTTCGGTTCCAGCCCAAGCTGAGGGCTGAGGGGAGTGGGTAGACATGGGACATGAGGCAGGAAGCTGGAAGAACACTCAAGAGACAGTAGGTAAATGAGACATGGCTTTATTCAGCAGCCCCTTACAGAGTCAGTGTGACATTTATACCCTACACAAACAATAGTGGCTGGGAGCCGGGTGGGGAGCTTCTCTATGTTGTGTCTACATGGCTATGATCACATAAGACATAGGACTGTGCAGCTGTGCCCCAATCCCATTGAATCATCAAGGCAGTTTACCCTGGCCTACGCCTGCTGCCCAGTGTCTAAATGGCTGCAGCACAGCCATATTCCTTAACATAAATTTACCAAAATACTAGCAATTTATATTTTAATACAGTATGATAGTTTCCTTTAATATTCATGTGTTACTTTGGTTAAAAAAATTGAAAAGCTAAGATTGGTTTTAGAACACAAGTAAAGTTTAAATGAAATCTACAATCAGGTAACTTGCTCTCTCAGCTTGGAAAACCCTGGTGTTCCTTCTCCATGGCATCTAATATTGATCATGTGTCACTTATTTTATTCCACAGGCTAAGTTAAGATGGAATTCTGATCCTACATCATGGCTATCCCCATGTTATTTATACTTTAGGAAGCAAGGTACATGTGGAATTGTTTTCAAACTAATGCAGACCAATTTTATGTGTTTTTAGGATATGCCAAGTGCACTTTTATGAATGAGAATTTCTTATAATTAATGATTCAAACAACAATAAGACATCACCAATATGTAATAAAGTACAACTTGGCACAAACTACTCTTTTTATCCTTTGGAGACAGAAATGCATATTGACAGGTTCATCTTTTTTAAAAAGACCAGTATTTAAATTTCTAAAGACACCAAATAATCTCTACACAATAAAAAATAAGTTGTAAGAATTGCATGTGAAAGAAAGTCATCTTCTAAACAAAAAGCCCACCATTGTAACTGCCCAACAGGTTCACCTTGCTTGCTGCCTAGACAGAGTCAGTTTATCAAGACAGGGGAATTCCAATAGAGAAAGAGTTATTTATGCAGAGCTGTCTGTGTGGGAGACCAGAGTATTATTATTACTCAAATCGATCTCTGAGAACTCAGATATCAGAGTTTTTAAGGATAATTTGGTAGGTAGGGTGCCAGTGAAGTGGGAGTTTAATTGGTAAGGTTGAAGATGAAATCACAGGTAGTTGAAAGTGTCCTCTTGCACTAAGTCAGTTCCTAGGTGGGGCCACGAGACCAGATGAGTCAGTTTATCAATCTGGGTGGTGCCAGCTGATCCATTAGGTGCAGGGCCTGCAAAATATCTCAAGCACTGACCTTAGGTTTTACAATAGTGATGTTATCTCTGGGAGGAATTTGGGACATTTAGAATCTTGCAGCCTCCAGCCGCATAACTCCTAAGCCATAATTTCTAATCTGGTGGCTAATTTGTTAGTCCTACAAAGACAATCTAATCCGCGGGCAAGAAGGGGTTCATTTTGGGAAAGGGCTGTTATCTCTTTGTTTCAAACTATAAAGTAAGTTTATCCCAAAATTAGTTTTGCCTAGACCCAAGAATAAACAAGAACAGCTTGGAGGTCAGAAGAAAGAGGGAGTTGGTTAGGCCAGATTTCTCTCACTGTCTCAGTTATAATTTTGCAATGGCGATTTCACAATCACCACTGAAATATCATGATAAATACGTGCTAAATAGCAATGACAGATGCAGACACTTTCTAAAATAATACAAAACAAGGATTTCAGGAATGTATAATTTAATTTGCATCTTGGGGGATATATTGTTATCTTCTTGTCAAGGAATTTACATTCATAACTTGCCATGCACAGTGACAATATAGAGAGTTCTTGGATGTTTTTTAACTGCCCAACAGGTTCACCATGGGATCTGGATTGGAACCCCCTTTCTGGTAACATAAGGATTTTTAAAGAAATCCTTACAATATTTCTTTAAAAAAAAAAAAAGAACAATAACTTCAGAATGCTGACCACAGTAAGCAAATCATTTGTAATACCTCTCTTGTCATGCTAGCAAAGTAAATAGTGAATTTGCAAATTCCAGAGATTTCTGGGATTACAGCGGTACTAATGTTTTGGCCTATGGTCCCTGCTGGATCATACCTTTTCAAATCAGTGTTTTTGTAGTCACTATTCCTTCCCACATAAATACTTGCACACAGTGAAACAATGAGACTCCTGACACACCGATAGGTTTTCTTAATTCTTTTTTTTGTTCTGTTTCTGCTTTCCAGCTAAATGACCTAAAAGGAGATGTTTTACTGTGGATTCTTGGCTCCCCTACCTTTTAAACATTTTTTTTTCTTCTTTCTTCATTTTAACATAGATGTTTTTAAAGCTAAACATTTATCTTTTCTTTGAAATTACCTTTTCAATTCATTTCATTGCTGTACGTTGATTTCCATTCTCAAGTCTGTTTGCAGACTAAACATGGTACACAATTTTTTGCTAGAAGAGTGGGGTACAATATTATTCAGACTTGATCCTTCATCATGTATTATAACTAAATGGACTGATTTCTTTAATTAAGCCCTCCCAGTGGATCACATAGTTCACAATCTTCTAGAGCTGTACTGTTCAATATGGTAGCCACTAGCCCCGTGTGGCTCATATCTAGATAATTTAAATGTAAAGTAATTATGCAACCAGAAAAGGAGTTCCAATCCAGACCCCAAGGAAGGCGGTTCTTGGATCTCATGCAAGAAAGAATTCTGGGTGAGTCCATAGAGTAAAGTGAAAGCAAGTTCATTAAGAAAGTAAAAGGATAAAGAATGGCTACTGCATAGGCAGAGTGGCCCTGAGGGCTGCTGGTTGCCTACTTTCATGGTTTTTTTCTTGATGATGTGCTAAAAAGGGCTAGATTATTCATAGATTTTCTGGTAGAGGGGTGAGCAATTCCAGGAGCTGAGGCTTCTCCCCCTTTTTAGACCATATAGGGTAACTACCAGACTTTGCCATGGCATTTGTAAACTGTCATGGTGCTCATGCATGTGACTCTTAGTATGCTGATACCTTAGAATTAGCATATAAAGAGCAGTGCAGAAGACCAAAGTTCACTCTCCTCGCCATCTTGGTTTTGATGGGATTTAGTCAGCTTCTTTACTGCATACTGTTTTATCAATAAGGTCTTTATGATGTGATTCTTGTGTCTATCTCCTATCTCATCCTGTGACTAAGAATGCCTAACTTAGTGGGCATGCAGCCCAGCAGGTCTCAGCCTTATTTTACCCAGCCCCTGTTTAAGATGGGGGCACTCTGGTTCAAATGCCTCTGACAATTACATTTAAATACAATTGAAAATCTAGTTTCACAGCCACACTAGCTACATTTGAAGAGCTCAGTCACTATATGTGGCTAGTGGCTATGATCTGGGACAGCATAGATGATCTAGCAAATTCCCATCATTGCATAAAGGTCTATTGAATGGCACTTATTTAGATGAAGTCACATAGTCTGAGGAGCTGGAAATCTAATCTGGCCTTCTTCAAGTGTAACATGTAGAAGGTAATACAGTTCTCCCTCAGTGTCAGCGAGGGATTGGTTTCAGGACGCCCATAGATACCCAAATTAGTGGATGCCAAAATTTAAGTCTCCTATATAAAATAGTGTAATATTTGCATACAAGCTATGTACATCTTGTAGTGTACTTTCAATATATAATATAAATGATGTGTAAATAGTTGTTATACTGTATTTTTATTTGTATTATTTGTATTATTTTTATTGAGTTTTTAAAAAATATTTTTGATTCTCAGTTGAATGAAAAGATGGGGAGCCTGTGGATACTGAAGGCCAACTGTACTACAGGTCAGAAATTCTTTGTTCTTTAATCAATGTAGCAAATGTGAAATACATTAGGTAGAATCTGTTGATTAATGTGCAGGTGAAAACTAGAATAACATATTAAGATTATGCATCAATAAGACCACATTACACAAAAGGGAAAATAAAGCATTTATGTGATATACTTACATTTCCTGCTTGTGATTAAAACTCTACTTGTTTCTTGTAAACAATCCTGCACTACTGAAGCTCACTTAGTCCGAAATTTGTCACACACTGTGATGATTTTGATAGGATTTGCTTGTCCCCATCAAATCTCATATTAAAATTTGATCCCCAATGTGGTGGTATTGGAGGTGGGGCCTAGTGGGAGGTATTTGGGTCTTAAGGGCAGATCCCGCGTGAATGGCTTGGTACCTCTCTTGAGGTAGTGAGCTCTCACTGTCTTGACACTGGATTAGTTCTCCCGGCAATAAATTAGTTACTGAGTGAATGGGTTGTTATAAACCCAGGGGGTCCCTCAGATTTGGTCTCTCCTCACACATGTTTTTTCCTTTAATCTTCTCTGCCATGTTTGGACACAGCACAAAAAGCCTTATCCAGAAGCCAAGCCGATGCCAGTGCCATGCTTTCTGTACAACCTAAAGCACTATGAGCTAAATAATCCTCTTTTCTTTATAAATAACTCAGTCTCAGGGACTCCTTTAGAGCAAAGCAAAACCGTCAGACGCACACCTGCTATGTGCAAGTTGATGATTTATACATTTTGTTGCAGGAGGGGTATTTTCAGGTTTTGTGGGGTCTTGAAACTTAGGCAATTTGCAAAGTACTTAAAAAAAGAAAACCCAAATCGCAAATACATAAAACAATGATCATGTGAATACTTTGGCAAGACATCTTACAGAATTTTGGAAGGAGCCTGTGCAAGCAAGGAATCCTGAAGTTATTATTACATATTTTTTTTTCTGATGGTTCACTCTGAAAAGCCCTGAAGTTTAAGCTTTATTAGTTTATTGTAAAGCCACATATGAATACAAGACAGAATGTAACAAAGTGCTATGTTGACACAGCAGGAGGAAATAACAATTAGTGGAAGGACTGGAAATGACATTTTCATAGAAAAAGGACTAGAAAGAAATACTTCATATTGTTAAAATAGTAGCACTTACTCCTTTTTTGTTGTTTTTTGAGACAAAGTCTTGCTCTATCACCTACAGTGCATGGCATGATCAAAGCTCACTGCAGGCTTGAACTCCTGGGCTCAAGTGATCCTCCCACCTCAGCCTCCTAAGTAACTGGGAGCCCAGTAATAAGCTGCCATTCCTGGCTAATTTTTTGTTTGTTTGTTTGTTTGTTTTTGGTGGAGACAGGGTCTCCCTGTATTACCTGGGCTGGTCTCAAACCCCTGGACTCAAGCAATCCTTCCACTTTGGTCTCTCAAAATGCTGGGATTACTGACTGGGGTGAACCACCACACCTGGCCAATGCTTACTCTTTATTTGTTTATTTGTTTGCTTTCTTTTTTCTTTTTCACTCTTTTTTTTTTTTTTTTTTTTTTAGACAGAGTCTTGTTCTGTTGCCCAGGCTGGAGTACAGTGGTCTGATCTCAACTCAACTTACAGTAAACCTCAGCTTCCCAGGCTCAAGTGATCCCCCTACCTCAGCCTTCCAAGTAGCTGAGATTACAGGTGTGTGTCACCATGTCCAGCTAATGTTTTAAGAAAAATGTTTGTAGAGACAGAGTCTCACTATATTGCCCAGGCTGGTTTCAAACTCCAGGACTCAAGTGATCCTCCCACTTTGGCCTTCCAAAGTGCCAGGATTACAGGTGAGCAGTGTTACTCTTGACGTGAGAAATTTGTTAGGGCAAGGAAGTTGTTTTCATATTTTACTTTTCATATTTCTCACAACTTTTATAGTGAAAATATGCTGTATAACTTGTGTTTAAAAATAGTCTGTCTATTTTTTTAATACACCCACATACATACACACAATGCAGGGGTGGGGAGTGGTGATGCTTAAACTAAACATTTAAGACTGGCTTGAGAGTAAAAGATGGGAAAGTGTTTTAGTCAGTCTGAGATGCCATAACAAAATACCACAGAATGGGTGGCTTAAAATCAGACATTTATTTTCCACAATTCTGAAAACTGGGAAGTGCTAGATCAGGGTGCCAGCCTGGTGGGCTTCTGGTGAGAGCTCTTCACCTGGTGTGTGGAGGGCGGCCTTCTGGCTGTATCCTCACTTGACTGGGGTGAGGAGAAAGTTCTCTGGTCTCTTTTTCTAGGGCACTAATCCCATCATGAGGACGGTACTTTTGTGGCCTCCTCTAAACCTAATTACCTCCCAAAGACCCCATCTCTTAATACCATCACATTGAGGGTTATAGTCTCAACATGTGAATTTTAGGGGGAACACAAACATTTAGTCCCTAATAGTGAGGTCCAGTCTTGAAGGGGCAAATAGAAGGTGCACGTATATGGAGGTGAAAGGTGAATCAAATGTTTGACATCTATTATTAATAGAAGGCAGTCTGTTTTCATGTCTGAGCGGTTTCATATAACAACGCTTTCCACACAGTATAATGTAACCCACATCTACAAGCTCATATCTTGGTATTCTAGGAAGAAAAGAAGTTGTGATCGTCCAAAATATATTAAAACTTAAATGTAGTTTAATAATTACTTATGTAAATTGTAAAATGCAAGTCTTCAAGCTGGAACCAAATAAAAGAAAATCACTATGTGTTCTTATAGATATAGTCTCCAGTCCCTGTGTCAGGGTGAAACCTTTTCAGGTGTTTATTTTTCTTTCATTAACATTAAAGAAGATGAAAAATGCAAGTTCTAGAGTTTAGGTGAATGGATATTTTGGATAATGCATATTGAGTATCTTTTGTTAAATTTACAGGACTCCTTCTGTATACCTTGTGAATTCTAAGATTTTCTCTAGAGATGTTTGTTTGTAGTTCTCGTGGTTCTAGAACCAAAACAAGCATTGTAAATCAAGATAACGTATTTCAGCCTGACAGATCTTCCAGGGAGTTCCTGCTGAAAGAGCTTATCAATGAATAAATCAATATGCCACTGTCATCATAGGAATGGCCTCCCTGAGCCTCTCGATTAAAGGTTTAACAGCTTCAGTTGTCTTTGTTCTGGAACACTGATATTCCAAAAGCAGAATCAAGATTTCAACTCTAAATAGTAATTTTACTAACGTTTGCAAAACATTTACTTTGTAAAAGATACTTTCGATAATACAAAATAATAAAATACAGCCTCCAAGAACAGACTTCTCCAAGAAGTCAGTCTTAGTTGAGAAACAGAATAAGTAGAGAGTTACCAAATAGTGTAAGAAGTTCTGTGGTAGAAATTAGCACTCTGTGTTTCTACAACCAGGTATACAAGTGAGCTCTGTCAGGCAAAGAAATATGTAAAGTAAGGGTAAAAATCTAATAAGAAAATTATAAATAAAATGAGTTTATCATATTTTTAAAATATTACTCCTGACAATCATGGTTTCATGTAACATATTTATTGCATATTTATATTTTTTCAGGAAGTTATTCCTAGTGCAAAAAATACAATTAACCATTTTAACACATTTCAGTACTCACTAAAGAACATAGTGTTCCACCGAAAACATCACTAACTCTAGCTGTTCCCACCAATTATATTCAAACTTGGAATTGTAAAACTCTTTTACTAACTTACAGGTTTCCAAAAATGTATATGTAACCCAAATAGCATGTATTTTGCTTTGCGCTTTTCCCTGCTTCCATCAGAAATTCTTTTTCACCAAATAAATTATGATATTTATCATTTTATTGAAAACACTTGTGATCAAGGACAAATCCCACGGTCCACAAGCCACGATATTTCACTAAAAAAAATTCCACTGGATATGAGTCTTCCCCTAAGACACTTATGTTGAGCACCAATCAGTGTGTCTCCACTTTCATCAAACTCACCATGCAGCAGAGCATAGTCTTACTCTTTTCTTTCTCCTTTTCCATACAAAGTAGCTTTCTTTTTATGCTGAAATGTAGAAGGCCAGAACAGGGAATACCCATTTATACCACCGAGAGAGCTTATTAAATATCTTCCCAAATATTATCGTTAGGATAATAACTTCTTCCTATATCATTATACAATGATGAAGCCTAATTTAATTAAACTCTCTAAATATATAGAACTATATAAGCCTACAGCTCTAATAGTATTAAAGGAAAGCAATAATAATAGCTAATAGTTAATGAATATTTATTATGTGCCAGGTGTATATTAATAGCTTTATATATATAATGCCATTTAGTCCTAAAAATAATCTTATAAGTCACCTAAGAAGGAGGTGAAGATGAAATTTTAACCAGAAGCTCCGGTTCCAAAGCACAATTAATCACTTTACTACAGTGTCTCAGCCAGTAACTGGACCCTCAGTTGTCTTCTAATTTAGTAGGTGATACTAGCACAAAATTACATGGATTCACAAGGTAAATGTTTAATATCTAGCACTTCTACATAAGTTCTCTGCACCCTTGTACAGAAAGGTTGTTGAACTAGATAAGCAGTTGGGTTAGATAAGTACCAAAAAAGAAAATATGAGAATTCATGTTATCTACAATATTTGTCATTAAAGACAGGGTTTGTTTTTTTTTTTTTCTCACTGTCCTTATGCCATTTAACTAATATGTGACATCTTCCAATTAACACAAGGACATGCTTTTAAATTGTCTTCTGTCTTTCAATTTCTGAAACATAATTCTTCACAAATAAAAACATCTGTAACTATCAGAGAAGAAAAAGGAGGGATGAAGACAAAAGTGGAGGGATGAAGACAAATGTGGAGTTATATGAGAAAGAAATAACAGTAAACATAAGCATAGTTAGCATTTGTTCAACCATTTTCCTTAGACCATGCCCCTCCAGACCTTTATAATTTAGTGCCAGTCAAGCAAAGCAGTGCTTACAATTTACAAAAGAAGAAATCATAATGTCCAAAGGATATTTGAAAAAAAAAGTTTATTCTCACTTGTAATCAAGGGAATGAAATAACACATGAGATCTATTTTATATGAACCAGATTGGCCAAAAAAATGATTAACATTTAATAAGGCAAGGGTGTAGAGAAGACAGAAATTCTTAAAAGTTGGTAGGAACATAAATTAACACACTTATTATGGAGAACAATTTATGATTATCTAAAATTGAAAAGGCATAAAACCCCATGACCCAACATTTCCATGAGTAATATACTGTTGAGCAGCACTCCCACAAAGGGACAAAGGTATGTGTATGATACATTTTTGAAAAAATTGTTAGTAATAGTAAAACATTAAAAACAAAGTATTCAACAGTTGTTTCCTTCGATTTAGCAAATAGATATATTGTTCCTGTGTGCTGGCCATATTCTAAAGGGTTGGTAACTTCTCTGATCCTCATAGCAGCTCCATAATGTAAGTACAATTATCATCTTCATTTTATAGATGAGGAAACTGAGATGCAGAGAGGTTTCCTGAAGGTCCAATAGCAATAAATGCCATAGCAACAGCAAGCACTATGCTATGCTGCTTCGCATGCATTAGAGAATTAAATAACTTGTAAGATATTATATATTATCAAGAATAGATCTTGAGAACTGTGCAGAGATAAAAGGCAAGTATATTCATCCATTTTCATGCTAATGATAAAGACATACCTGAGACTGGGAAGGAAAAAATGTTTAATTGGACTTACAGTTCCACATGGCTGAGGAGGCCTCAAAATCATGTCAGGAGGCACAACATACTTCTTACATGGTGGCAGCAAGAGAAAAACAAGGAAGAAGCAAAAGTGGAAACCCCGATAAACCCATCAGATCTCTTGAGACTTATTCACGATCATGAGAATAGGACGAGAAAGACAGACCCCCATAATTCAATTACCTCCCACTGGGTCCCTCCCACAACGTGTGGGAATTCTGAGAGTCACAATTCAAGTTGAGATTTTGGTGAGGACACAGTCAAACCATATCATTCCTCCCCTGGTCCCTCCCAAATCTCATATTTTCACATTTCAAAACCAATCGTGCCTTCCCAACAGTCTCCCAAAATCTTAACTCATTTCAACATTAACCCAAAGTCTACAGTCCATAGTCTCATCTGAGATAAGACAAGTCCCTTCTGCCTACAAGCTCGTAAAATCAAAAGCAAGTTAGTTACTTCCTAGATACAAAGGGAGTATAGGTATTGGGTAAATACAGCCATTCCAAATGGGAGAAATTGGCCAAAACAAAGGGGTTACAGAGCCCATGCAAGTCCAAAACCCAGGAGGGCAGTCAAATTTTAAAGGTCCCAAATGATCTCCTTTGACTCCAGGTCTCACATCCAGTTTACGCTGATGCAAGAGGTGGGCTCCCATGGGCAGCTCCACCCCTGTGACTTTACACGGTATAGCAACCCTCCTGGCTGCTTTCATAGGCTGGCGTTGAGTGTCTGTGGCTTTTCCTAGTGCATGAAACAAACTGTAGGTGGATCTACCATTCTGGGATCTGGAGGATGATAGCCCTCTTCCCACAGCTCCACTAGGTAGTGTCCCAGTGGGGACTCTGTGTGGGAGCTCTGACTCCACATTTCACTTCTGCACTGCCCTAGCAGGGGTTTTCCACAAGAGCCCCACCCCTCTAGCAAACCTTTGCCCAGGCAGCCAGGAGTTTCCGTACATCTTCTGAAATCTAGGTGGAGGTTCCCAAACCTCAATTCTTGACTTTTGTGCATCCACAGTCTCAACAGCATGTGAAAGCTGCCAAGGCTTGGGGCTCCCACCCTCTGAAGCCACAGCCCGAGCTGTACATTGACTCATTTCAGCTATGGCTAGAGGGGTTGGGACACAGAGCACTAAGTCCGCAGGCTGCACACAGCACGGGGATGCTGGGTCCAGCCCACGAAATCACCTTTCCCTCTTGGGACACTGCGTCTGTGAGGGAGGGGCAGCCATGAAGATCTCTGACATGACCTGGGGACATTTTCCCCATGGTCTTGGTGATTAACATTAGGCTCCTTGATAGTTATGCAAATTTCTGTAGCTGGTTTGAATTTCTCCTCAGAAAATGGGTTTTTCTCTTCTATCACATTGTCAGGCTGCAAATTTTCCAAACTTTCATGCTCTTATTCCCTTATAAAACTGACTGTCTTTAACAGCACCCAAGTCACCTCTTGAATGCTTTGCTGCTTAGAAATGTCTTCCACCAGACACCCTAAATCGTCTCTTTCAGGTTCAAAGTTCCACAAATCTCTAAGGCAGGGGCAAAATGCCACCAGTCTCTTTGCTAACACCTAATAAGAGTCACCTTTGCTGCACTTCCCAACAAGTTCCTCATCTCCATCTGAGACCACCTCAGTCTTGTCCTTATTGTCCATATTGCTATCAGCATTTTGGGCAAAGCCATTCAACAAGTTTCTGGGAAGTTCCAAACTTTCCACATTTTCGTATCTTATTCTGAGCTCCCAAACTCTTCCAACCTCTGCCTGTTACCCAGTTTCAGAGCCGCTTCCACATGTTCTGGTATCCTTTTACCAGTGCCCCACTCTACTGGTACCAATTTACTGTAGTCCATTTTCATGCTGCTGATAAAGGCATATCCGAGACCAGGAAGAAAAAGAGGTTTAATTGGACTTACAGTTCCACATGTCAGGGGAGGCCTCAGAATCATGGCCGGAGGCAAAAGGCACTTTTTACATAACAGCAGCAAGAGAAAAATGAGGAAGAAGCAAAAACAGAAACCCCAGATAAGCCCATCAGATCTGGTAGGACTTATTCACTATTATGAGAAAAGCACAGGAAAGACCGGCCCCCATAATTCAATTACCTCTCACTGGGTCCTTCCCACAACATGTGGGAATTCTGGGAGATGCAATTCAAGTGGAGATTTGAGTGGGGACACAGCCTAATCATATCAGCAAGTTTCAGTGTAACATATGCACTCTGACAACATCTGTGTAACAATTGTGTAAGTTTTTAAAAATTTTAGGTACATAAAATGTTTTGTTGACATGTACATTCGTAGATATAACTGCAAGAATTCATATTAAATTCATTAAATGGCTGATTCTGAAGAGATGAGAATGGAAACAAGATTGGGGCTAGCAGACTAAGAAGCTTTCAAGCTTACATTTAATGTTGCACTAAAGAAAATGTTTAATGATGTGTATGTTCTTGTGTACTCCAATTTATTGATGAATATGAGACTCAGAACTTGTGACTTGCTCAAATACATGGAGTTACAAAACAGTAGAACTAGAAATCACACTCATATTCTAAAGTGTTTTATTTAACTTTGGCCAACCAAGAATTTGCTGTATAGATATAAGCTATGTAGAAGTAGTTAGAAAAGAAGATTAATTATATGAAAATATAATCTTCATTTACCTCAAAAATTTTACCTATCAATTTTTGTATTAGGTCATGCAACAATATGTGTAGAACAATGATTTCATACCAGCCATTATGTTTAAATACTAGAAGTAGGTTGAGACTCTAGTGAAGTCTGAGCTCATGACTCCTGGTTTACAAAACCAGAGCTCTAACCACCATCAGCAAAGGGAGCTTTGAAAGCTAACGAATTGTTCATTGTTTGAGCTTCTGGAAGAAAAGTTTTATAAATCTGACAAGAAATTATCTTTACACATATCATTCCTCTTAATAGTGTAATAATAATTTCAAGCATTATTATTGCTATTATTCTCTGTAATTATGTAATAATTGTGATGCCTCATTTCTAACTCTCCAGAGAGAAGAGAAAAAAAAAAAAATCCACTGGGAAGATGATGAGGGAGATTAAACCAAATGGTCTTGATAAATTTTCTATTGTAATTTTAAACAAAGCCCTAGATACCATCTGACTAATTGCAGATATTTCTGGAAAGCTTGAAGGTCTCCGAATAATTAGGTTGGGAAGAGGGAGGAAATCAGTTAGGAAGCTGATATCTCCCTGGACACTGTTAAAAACTGGCAACTGGCCTGCAGACCATGGTGGTGCTGACAGTGTGAGCACCAGGCAGCGCATCTTGGAGGCTAATTTGGTCTCAGAAGCAATGGCGTGTCCGTTCAATTTGGGAAAGCATTTTGGCTGTGAGAAGCATTCTGAAATAAAAGGTTCAGAGGGAGAGAAAAAAGGAAACTTGAAATTAAGTTTAAAATATATTTGTTATAATCTGTACAAACAACAGTTTTATGTGCACTAACCAAAATGCTCTGTCATTCTTCATCAGCAACCATTACACTCAGATTCCATGCTAAAGAGTAAAAAAGTATCTGGGGAACTGATGAATCTTTATTTGCCTCATTAAGTCTGCTCAAAACAAAACAAAACCAAAGTTGATAAAGGCATCCTAAGAAGATCTGACTATTGCTATGATTTTCATCCAACAAAACAAATCTGACATAGTGAAAGGAGCATTAATAGAAGTGTTTTTAAATTTAAGAAATTTAAAATGATGAGACGATAATATCTATATTGGCAGCAGGCAAGATGTATTTTAGCTGTAAGATCTAACAGGAAAACTGTTCTCCATCACCAAAATGCTTCATTTCTTTATTTGAAATTCTGGATTTCTTGCTTGGATCTATTTTTTTTTCATTCCTGATGAGAATATTGATATCAGCTTTTATAACAGCCATAGAAGAATGATATAAAAATCTGGCTTTTATACTCAAAGGTTTCAATATGTGCTCTAGCCTACATTCTAGAGTCCGCATGTTTCAATGCAGATGATTAGTTTTCTAGGGCTGCCATAGCCAACTGTCACAAACTGGGTGGCTTAAAACAACAGAAATGTATTCTGTCACAATTCTGGGGCCAGGCGTCTGAAATCAAGATGTCGGTAGGGCCTTACGTCACTTCCTCTGGAGTCTTTAGGAAAGAGCCCTCCAAAGCCTTTCCCAGCACCTGGTAGCTGCCAGCAATCCTTGGCATCCCTTGGCTTGCTGTCACATCACTCCGGGCTCTGCCTCCATCCTGGCATGGCCTTCCTACCTCTGTGTATTTCCAAGTCTCCCTATCCTTAGAAGGACACTAATCATTGGATTTAGAGCCCACCCTAATCCATTATAACCTCATTTTAACTTGACTACATCTGTAAATACCCCATTTCCAAATAAAGGCACATGCACAAATACCAGGGGTTATGACTTGAATGTATCTTTTTAGGGGACACAACTCACCCCATTACAGTAGATTAAGTGCACATCTGATTCTCTGAATCTAGAAGGCAGAAACAGATGGGAAATTAGCTGTCAGAACAATAGTTACCTATTCAACTTAAAAAAATAATAATAATAGGGTTACAAGAAAGAAAATCCTTCCATATGGTCACACAAAACAAGAAGAGACATACAATCCCATGAACCCTGGCATCTTACCTATAATAAAGGTTAATAGAAGTGTATATGTGCAGGTCAAGCAGCAAGGTCCTAGCAGGTCTGAAACAGTATACTTAGACTATGGAAATAAGTGCGGGGTATGGCAGTGGGGAATAGGAAGGAGACTGGATGCTTCTCTTCACCTCCATCTTTCTTAGTAACATCACCAAAGAGGATATAACATTAAATTGTCTTCCTGTCTTTGGAAGCCTATTCTCCCTCTGTCAGTCTTCCACGTCTTCTTTTATAGAATCCTACCCACATTCACAACGGTGCAGTGAGAAAGCCCCTTTCCCTCTTTCAGAGGAGGCAACTTGCTACTCACTTCTACCAGCCAGACCCACATCTATGCATACCCACAAATCTGTACCTTACAAAACTAAACTACTACCAGTTTGAAATAAGAGAGTATCTGGCTGTCTGCTCTAAGTCTTATAAGAAAATTATTCTTTTCTTTCTTCATTCTATTTTTTCTTGCATTCAAAATTGTAGATTAAAGGAAAAAGACACTGGACGGCTGCTTTGCCTACTTCTAGTGTTCTAAGGTTTGGCTCCACCAAAAGCTGAAGAAGCTATAATGCCGCTTGCCAATGTTTACATAATGCTCATATGGTGCTTGCAAACTTTACCAGGTAATCTTCTGAGTGTTTTCATATGTGGTAACTCATTTAGTCTGCTAAAAGACTTTGAGATGAAGGCTATATTATACCCATTTCACAGAAAAAGAAACTGAGGAACACAGAGGTTACATACACTGATCAAAGTCAAGCAACTAACAAGTGGCAGGATTGGGATT